>NW_027185616.1:20246688-20253596 GCF_028583685.1 Petaurus breviceps papuanus
TATTTTACATGTAATTGGGAAATAAGATATACAGGCACTGGGGCATAGAGATCCACCATGCCCTACTGGAAAAGTCAAAGGGGTATGGGAGAAAATATGGGAAAGAGAAGATGGGAGGAGGGGATATCCTGTGGGACTGCTATTTTGGGGTGGTGGGTAGGGGAAAAATGGGGAGAAAATTTGTAACTCAAAATCTGGCGGAAATGAATGATGTAAATCAGAAGTTAAGCATTTGAAAAATGAAAAAAAGAAAGACTTGTACAAACTAATGCAAAGTGAAATAAGCAAAATCAGAAAAACAACTTACAATATGAATTATATTATTAAATAATAATTCTACATGGTTATCAAAATTAAGTTTTGAAAACTAATGAAGAAAGAAATGAACAGAACTAGAAGAACAATTTCTGTAATGATAACATTGTAAAAGCAAACAGCTTTGAGAACTGTAAGAACTTTGATTCTTACAATAATATTGTTGACTCCAGAAGACCAATGATGATGCATCTTACCCTTTTCTTGACAGAGATGGTGACGGCAATGATGATGATAGCTAGTATTATATAACATTTTGCAGTTTTTACAAAATGCTTTACAAATATTATCTCATTTTATCCTCATGAAAACCCTGAGAGCTAAATGCTGTTGTTATCATTATTTTTATTATTATTATCATCTTATACATGAGAAAACTGAGGTAGACAGGTAAAATGCCTTGCCCAGTTTCACCCAGCTAATGGGTGTCTGTAGCCAGATTTGAGCTTCAGTTTTATTGATTCCAGATCTAGCACCATGACACCACCTAGCTGGTTTGGGTATTTAGAATTAGACATATTTTTCAAACATAGTCAATGAGAGAATTTGTTTCCTTAACTATGCGTATTTGTTTGTTTGTTTGTTTTTCCTTTCTTTTTTTCTTTTTGGAGGGGGGAGGGCAGGGCATTTGGGGTTAAGTGACTTGCCCAAGGTCACATGGCTAGTAAGTGTGTCACGTGTCTGAGGCCAGATATGAACTCAGGTCCTCCTGACTCCAGGGCCAGTGCTCTATTCACTTCACCACCTAGCCACCCCTGTTTTTCTATTTTTCAATTGGGTGGAGAGTGGGAGAGAAAATAGATATCTGTTAATTTAAAAAAAAAAAACCTTTAACAAAAACAGCTCCTTTGATTTATTGTCCCAATTTTTAAATGGTTATTCTGATTTTTCTTTCTCTCTTTTTTGTCCTAGAATTTAAACCAGAATCCTAGGACTCTTTTACCAAAGTTTTATGGACTTTACTGCGTGCAATCCGGAGGCATTAATATCAGGATTGTGGTGATGAACAACATTTTGCCTCGCTCAATGAAAATGCACTTTACATATGACTTGAAAGGTTCTACATACAAGCGACGAGCATCCAGAAAAGAGAGAGAAAAATTAAGCCCTACATTCAAGGACTTGGATTTCTTGCAAGACATGCACGAAGGATTATATTTTGATACAGAAACGTACAACGCATTGATGAAGACACTCCAGCGAGACTGTCGGGTAAGAAGAGGCCATTGTTATGATTTGTACTGGAAAGTCATGTTCCCTGATGAAAACTCGAGTTACCAAGTCTCTCCTGTGCATGGAAGAGCAATCTAGTCCTCATTCTGGCAAATTAGTAGTAATAAGACTTTTGCTCTAAAAACATAGAGTTTTTCAGTCTGGAAGGAGTTAATAAAGGATAAGGCATTTACTAAGGAAGGGCTTACTTTGTACCAAACTCTTTTCTACGAGTTGGGGATATGAAAACAAAAGCAAAGATACCTTTTTCCCTCATGGAGCTTACATTCTAATACCAATTATGTAGTGGTAGCCAGCAAGGGGAGTATTTTGGCCTAGAAATTTTACAAGGATAGTGACAATAGCTATAGAAAAGTAGTTGGACACACACCTTGCAGGAGCAACGAAAGAGATGATTTAATTGTGGTTCCAGAATATCTTAAGACCATCATGGTGGTAATGTAATTGATTAGTGCTGAAGGAATACTGTCTCAGTACCCTTGTCTCCTTACAAAAAAAAAAAATAGTGGAAGAAATTTTGTTTTCCTTCTACCTTTGCAGTAGGGAGATTAGTCAAACTAATGGAGAATAGATATTTGGGACTAATATAGTGATTAAGCAAATAAGCTGTGTGCAATTCGTGGGGGAAGAGGGATTCCTGATGGGGAGAGAGTTTTGGAGGCAGGTTGCATGATAATGTAAATAAGTGGATCCCAGGAGGTCCATGTGTGGACACAAACCAATTATGAAAAGCATTTGCTGAAATTGCTTTCTGTTATCTGGATGAGAAGCAATCAGGAGCTGAGACTCAAGGGCTTCAAGTACAAAAGCTTATTATGTGCAAACTTGGCCTAAGTAACTACCCAAAATTATGGCCAAGTGATGTTCAGCAGAGATTTTTACATGGTGGAATTGCACAAAATGTATATTGAGATCTGTGTCTAGAACCAGTCTGAAATTCATCCTACGTTGATTGGCTTTTGCCAGTTTAATGGTATTTGGATGGACAAATCCTCTGAGAAGAGCCTCTTAAAAAAGTAGTCTAAGCACAGAGTGGATTGGGAAAAGTTCCAGACTTCTTAGTGCTGGCTCACTAACTATGGTGGTTGTTAGCTGAGAAAGTCTGTAATACTATTAGGAACAGGCCAAAGGAGGGCTCTGTTTACTAAACATGTATAGTCTAGTCACATGTGAATATGAGAGGAGTTCCCTGTGCCATGTCTGTATGCCCTAAGGAGCTTATCATCTATTGAGAGGAAATGGCATGAACCCAGAAAAGTAAATACAAAATTTTATACAAAGTAATTTCAAGGGAAACTGGGAAGGAATTAGTAACTGGGCTTATCCAAATAGGCTTCACACAAGAGGTGGACCTTAACCTGAAAGAAAGGTAAGAGGGATGAGAGATGGAGGGGAGATGAGAGTGCATTCCAGTTGAAGAATGCTGACCCAGCAAAGAGACAGAAAAAGCAAAGTGGATAAACCTCTGGGCCTGGAGTCAGGAAGACCTGAATTCAGATGTGGATTCAGACATTTACTAGCTGTGTGACCTTGGGCAAGGCGCTTAGCTTCTGTTTGCCTCAGTTTCCCCATCTGTAAAATGGAGATAATAATTGCACCTATCTCCCAGGGTTATTATGAGGATTAAATGAGATATTTGTAAAGCTCTTAGCATAGTACCTGTCACAGAGTAGGGTCCCATATAAATGCTAATCGTTATTATTTTTATCATCATTATTTTCCAGGAAACAGCAGTAGGCTAGTTTGGTGGGAACATATGAAGGAAAGTAATATGCAATAAGTCTGGGGAAAAAATAGGCTATAGACAAATGGTGAAGGCTTTTAAATGAGTATTCAATATGGGAGTAGCTTCTGGGCTGTGACCACATGGGATTCCTAAGTCACTGAGAGACATCTTGAGAAGGGGCAATAATGTCTTCTCCAAAACAATTCATAAAGAATGGGAGGAGTCCGTCTTGTTTGGCTGGAAGGGATGGAGTTGTCCCTGTCATATTACAATATAGTAAACAGGGAAATCATTTCTAGGCCCTCGGCCTGTCTACTGCGAGTAACAATGTTCTGACTATAAAGTGCATTCTTTGGGATGAGTCCTTTTCATTTAATAGAAATATATTCTATAGGCTTTTGTTCCCAAAAATAGTTAGTGGCATCAAATGAGAAAATATTTGTAAAGTCTACAGAAAAAAAGGAGGGAGTTTTGGGGGTTTTTTGCTTTTTGTAGGGGCAGTTGGGGTTAAGTGACTTGCCCAAAGTCACACAGCTAGTAAGTGTTTAGTGTCTGAGGCTGGATTTGAACTCAGGTCCTCCTGACTCCAGGGCTGGTGCTCTCTTCACTGCACCATCTAGCTGCCCCAAGGCAGTGAATTAATTAATTAATCCAACTACCATTAATAACCTCCTTATTTTTAAGAGGATGATTAATGACTCTACAAAAGGAAGAAGTGATTGCAAAGAGCCAATATGGCTTTATCAAGAAGAAGACATGACAAACTAACTCTTTTTTTTTATATGCTAACTAAACTGGTATATGAGGAAAATGCTGCTGATATAATTTGCCTAGGTTTTAGCAAATCTTCCCATCCTATTCTTTATTTGTTTTTTGCTTTTTAGCCTTTTTGGAAGGGGGAAGGCAGAGCAATTGGGTTTAAGTGACTTGCCCAAGGTCGCACAGCTAGTAAGTGCAAAGTGTCTGAGACCAGATCTGAACTCAGGTCTTCCTGACTCCAGGACTGGTACTCTATTCATTGTGCCACCTAGCTGCCCCTTACCATCCTGTTCTTGTGCAAATGATGCAAAATGTAGGCTAGACCATGATACAGTGAGGTAGATTTCCAAACTGGTTGAATGACCAGAACCAAGAGTTAATTAATTGTTCAATATTATCTTGGAAGGAAGTCTATAGTGTTATGTCCCAGCAATCTGTTCTGGGTCTGATGGTATTTAACACTTGGGTTTTTTCTAATATTGACTTGGGGAAAGGAATAGATTGCATACTTATCAAATTTGCAGGTGACCCAAAGCTGGAAGGGACAGCTAACTCATTAGGTGGTAAGACTAAGAGACCAAAAAGTCTTGAAAAGCTAAAAATAATCAGTTGAATTTAATAAGATAAAATTCAGAGATAAACATAAAGTCATACACTTGAATTCAAAAGATATCAACTTCAGAATTCAGAGATGAAAGGAATGGTCACTGAGCCCTGAGTGTTTTAATATGCTGCAAACTCAATAGAAAACAAAAGGATGATATGGCAGCCAAAAAAGCTAATGCAAACCCAAGCCTGTATTTAATAGAAGCATGCCATACAATACCCTGGTCAGTCCATATGTGTGGTATTGTATCCAGTTCTGGGTGCTGTATTTTAAGAAGGACATTGCTAGTTAGACATAGAGTTATATAACCATCAGTTCTGGTTCTCAAGGTAAACACTACAAAGCATATTCAATGCAAGCATTAAAACAAGTTTGCTTGCTCAGGAATACTTAGTGAGAGGTATCAGAACACAAAGTCCCACTGGGGAAGAAAGCATCTGGTGGGTGGATAGGGGAGAGTGAACACAGATTCACAGACATCTTTTAAATCTTGCTGAAGAGGAAATGAAATGAGGCCAGGCTGGGGAGGAATTGACCTTGAAGTGGTATGCAACCACTGTAGGATGAAGAGGAATATCTTCCCATTTTAACTATTCTTGCTAAGTTAAGTGATAAGATCAGTTGTTTCTACCTCCCAGATCTCTCTAAATTTCAGGATCTTTGGGCAAAGCCTCATCACCCCGCCTGAGTAGTAGCTCTAGCTAAAGCTACAAAGGGGAAACTAGATAGGTAGAAATCCTTAAAATCATACCAAGGGAAAGCTAGTTGAAGGAACTTGGTATTTCGCCTAGAATGCAAAAGACTCAGGGGAGGGGAGGGATAAGGGAAAGCCATGGTAACTTTCTGCATTTGTCTGAAGAGCTATCCTATCAAGGAGAGAATAGAATTGTTTTGCTTAGTCTCAGAGGGTTGAAGCTACAAAGAGACAAATTTAGGATTAGTGAGGAAAAACTCCCTATTAATTTGTATTGTCTAAAAATGAAATGGATTACTTCAAAAAATAGTGAATTCCCCTCTGTGGAAATCTCTTAAAAGCTGGACAACCATTTATGTTGTAAAGGGATCCTCAATGTATGAGTTGGACTAGATGGCCTCCAATCTTGAAATTCTACAGTTTTTATGCTTTCTAGGACAAATGGAAATTGGGAACAATGATGAATGAATGTAGTAGAGTAGGAACCAAGTTTAGGTTTCATCTAAAAAGTTGTAGTTAGTGCCTACTTTTGTGAGACAATGTGGTTTAGGAGAAAGAGGACTGATCTTTGGGGATGAAGACCTAAATTTGAATCCTGACTCTTCCACTTACTAATTCTGTGACCCTGCACATATCACTAAAACTTCTTCCTTTATAAAATGGGGCCGTTGCTGTATTATTGAATTCACTGGGGGCATTGTGTGAAAAACACTTTGTAAATGTCTGAATGCTGTATAAATGCAAGTTATTAATGAGTTCCTCATTATTCAGCAGTTTACAGTTTGGCATAAATATATAAGAGATACAAGGTGCTTATAGAGGTCATAAGGAAGATGACATTCAAACTTGGGGGGGGGAATGAGAAACAGTACAGGTGAAGAATGTTACCTCAAGTATAGGTAACTTCTAAAGCAAAGAAAAGGACAGAGGCAGGATGTTTAAGGGATGATAAATAAATTAGCTTGATTAAAATAAGATGTAGCTATGTGGCACAGAGGATAGAGGGTTGTCTTTAGAGATAGCAAGACCTTGAGTTGTAATCTGACCTCAGATATTTATTAGCTCTGTGACCCTGGGCAAGTCACTTAACCCCAGTTGCCTCACATTTATACATGTATATATGTATGTATATTTATATATTTTATCTATTTATAGATCTATTTATCTATACACACATATACATACGTACACATATATGCACACACACATATATAGTATGTGAGAAAAGAACATAGAGATGTGGAGATGGGAAGGGACTAAAAAAAATGAAATAATACTCCACTATGTGATTTCAAGGAGACTGGAGTCTTGTGAAAGCTTACATTAAGAAAGGGGGTGTGTTTTTGATGTCAGCTAGGGAAAAGGGCCTGAACTTGTCTGTCAGCACTCCTGGCCCAGTGTCTCTTAAGTAGTTTTTGGAAGTGAATGCCATCTATTGTTTTATAAACAGAAGAGGTTTGTAATTTCCATGAGCTTCCAGTGATGCAACTATCAGCTGTGGGCCAGGGTGAAGCTAACGCGTTCAAAAAGGGCATTGTTTGTATTTTATTCCTTCCTACCAGCCCTTGTTAAAT
>NW_027185616.1:20253606-20286336 GCF_028583685.1 Petaurus breviceps papuanus
TCCCACGCTCTTGGTTTGCTGCCAATCCTGATGATGTCAAGAGTGTGTTATCTCTGGATGGAAATCCAGGAATTTCTATTGCTTTGGGGCTGTTGTCAAAATGTTTTCTGTCTATACTAGAAGCTTTCAAAACATGACAAGAAGTGGAGCAGCCCAAATAAATGTCACAGTGTGTGATATAGTGTGGCCACACTGGGCTGGAGGCAGGAAGAGGTTAAGAGCTTTGATGGTTTCATAGATGAGAAAGATGGAGTGTAAGCACGAGAAGCATCATATGAGAGAATCTACTAGACCTTCCAAGCGCCAGGAATGCCCTTTCCCGTAGAAACAACTTCATAAATGGTGGATGAGTATAGTTTAGTAGGAGCATGGTCCCTTATTGCTAAGAAACTTCCCACCTTGTTGGAGAGAGAAGCTGCCTAGCAAAAGAACTAGGGAATAAATATGATTCTCAGGAGCCTACTTAACCCATAGAAGCAACTTCATCAATGGTGAGTGAGTCTGGTTTAGTACATATTTTAAGTTAATAGACTTTGGGGAGACTGACATGGAAACCTAACCACTGAGAAAAACCAATATTATAGATCTATTGATAAGAGGTAGGATGGGTACAATGAGAAAAGTTCTGAATTTGAATCCAGAGGACATGGATTCTGATTTTAACGCTGCAGTTTGCCTCCTCCATGACAGAGAGCAAGTCTTTTAAACCTCTTTTGAACCTCTAAGAGGAGGGATTTGGATTAGATGAGCTGAAAGATACCATCCAGCTTTAAATCTATGCTCTTATAATGCACTACAGGCTGGTTTCTACAGATACAGAGGATGAAAAGGCAAAGTCCCTTATTGTGAAGAAGCTTTTACCACCTATTTGGAGAATGAAGTACAACAAAAGAACTAGAGAACTGAACAATGTAGCATTAAGGTGGGACCAATGTGATTTCATTGGTATAAGGAGTTCCTAGGTGAGGACACTGCCTTCACCAGTGCCAGTTGATGCTCTGCAATATTTCAGCCTAGCTGCCTACAGCAGCAATTCTCAAATTTTATTGGTCTCAGGATACCCCAGAGGGCTCTTATGTCTATGGGTTATAGTTATTGATATTTATCATATTCGGAATGAAATGTTTTAGTATATTTATGAAAATAGTTTTGATCTCATGTACTCCTGAAAGAGTCTCTGGAACACCCAGAGGTCCCCAGAGCATATTTTGGGAACTGAAGAGGCTGAGTAACTTGCCTAGGCTCCCACAGCCAGGACATGTCAGAGGCAAGATCCAAAGCTCAGTCTTCCTGGCTTCTTGATTGGTTCTATCTGTTAGGCCATGAAACCTCTTTTGTAGCATTAGTGAACCCCAGTACACTTATTCATTGAATAAATATTCATCAAGTACCTGCTTTGTGAGAAGTACTCTTTTAGGCACTGTGCTGAATAATAGCTAATATTTATACAGCATTTTAAGATTTCCAAAGCATTTGACAAATATTTCATTTTATCCTAACAATAACCCTGGAAAACAGATGCTTTTATTATCCCCATCAAGCAGATGAAGACACTAAGGTTAAGTAACTTGCCCAAGGGTTACGTAGATAGCACATGTCAAAAGTGTTCCTAACACTTGGTCCAGCCTTCTATCCACTGTATCACCCAGCTACCTTCCTTAAAGAACTAAGACATCCCCCTTATCCCACCAGAGCTTGCAGTCTTATTTCTGAAACAATCCCTCCATTGTTTAAGAATATAGAACAGATTTTATTTTTTAGGCTATTTCACTAAAGCAGTTATTCTATTATTATTATTCCATGCTATTCCTGGCCTTTTCAACAGGTGATCACACTCACTGATCTTGTGTCTAAACTTGAGTGTGACCCCTAAGGAAAGCCTTTCCAGGAGGCAAACAAGGTCAATGTAAAATTATAGTCATGTGAACTGTGTTCCATACAAGTTCTAAGTGGGAGAGACAGGGGGTTGGCCATGTGAGACCTATTCCAGTTGACCTTTTACAGACTGTTCCTTAGAACAACAAACCTCAAAACAGCAAATCCCTGATGTCTGATCTCTGGTGAAATATAGTATTTGACCTCATTCGCTTAGAAGTGACCACAGGAAGCATGAATAAACAGAAACAGTTCCTGTGCAAAGGTTCCTTTACCTTTGACTTTAACTTTTTTTCTGACACTTAAACATATGATTTTTATGAGATCATAAAGAAAAAATGGGGTTGTTCACGTTGGGAAAGCAAGAAATAAAGTAAAAATTACATAAAACCAAGAAGAAAACAAATCCCAAACTGGAAGGGCTTCTATTATGATCGGAAGCTGGGTCATTTCTCACCTATATTCACAAGGATGGAAAAACACAGGAGTATATGTTGATGTGAACCTTAATGATCCAATTTTTGTAGTCCCGTTCTACCAAGAACCTAAAGTCATTTGGGAGATAGTTTCAGTTAGTCTTTTGACCTTTGTAAGTTTCCAACAGCAAATCTTTAAACTTTAAAGGTTATTTGATCTCAGCTCAAGATACGATAGCTACTGGGGTCTCATTCTGTTCCCAACACATACCCCGTTGCCTATTTGCAAAACATAGAGTAAACATATATTCTGCAATGATAAAAATCAAGGAATGGAAACCAAGCTCATTGAAAATAAAATTATCATTTAAGGAAGGTTATCATAATCCACCCCAGTGGCATCCCAGAGGTAAAGAAGCCAGGAATATATAACCCCCGGAAAGGATCATTCTAGGTTATTCATTCCTTGGGTGTTCTGGATGCAGGAACAAAAAGCAGCTATCCCCTCAGGAACACAAATGAGGTCTATGAACAACCTGGAATCAAGTTCATGTGTATAAATCATTGCTAAGCTTAGTGTTCATAAATCAGGGACTAACTGTATTATACCAACTCTGTCTTGGTATATGTTTTAATTTCCATGACAGAATGTAGCTGAGAAGAAATATGAAACTTCTCACTATTTTAATTAGTTTGCTAAATTGTGCTTTCAGAATTATTTGTTGATACTCCCCTAAGATCATTTAAGGGAACCACATTATGACAAATACATTAGTAAGAACTCATGTTTATAGCCCAATATTTCTTGCTCGTTCAAGTGGAAACCTTGCTGGAGATGGGCTTAATAATTAAATGACCAAAATTACTTTTTTGCATTTAATTATAATTTTGTTGTGCAGCAATTAAATTTATTAATTTTTAAATCATGTAAAATCATTTTTTCTTGTCAGAGAAATACACTGTCATCATAAATATTCATAAGCACTCAGATCCATAAGAGAGGAGCCTGAAGAATGCAGAAACTCTTTGAGCTTCTTAACTAAGGGTCTTGGTACTAAACACAGAAAGTTCTCACTGTAAGAACCAGGTGTTGTTTAAAAAAAAAAACACGAATGTTTTGTTAATTTTTTTACATTACTGTAAGGTGTTTTTTTTACATTGTAATTTTTTTTACATTGGTGTCATTTTCCAATGACACCTACATTACAAAGAATACTCCTTTATAACAAAGTATTATTATTAAGCAAAATGAATGAATGTGTTGACCATGTGTGACATCTGCCTCATTTAATACTTAAAGTCTTGCTCCTGCCAAGTGGAAGAAGCTATGTTTCATCATCAGTTCTCTGAAGTCAAGATTGGTTAGAGTTTTGATGTCTTTTAGTGTTACTTTCCTTTATATTAGGTCATCATGTAAATTGTTTTCTTGATGCAATACCCATAACAGCCACTGGGAATATGTATACATATTTCCAGGGAAGGATCGCAAAATATAATAAACTCTCTTCCTCAAAGGCAAAACCAAAATATTTATTTGAAACATCATTAAGATAACATCACCATTCCAGAGAGTGCCAACATCCCAAGCTTTCTTTCTTTCAGGCCTCCTCACAAACACACGTTCCCCTAGACAAGTTATTCCCTCTGCCCACTTAACAGTTTGCTTTTGTCTCTCTGCTCCTTGGGCCAACTCCTCCCACTCACAGCTTTCTTCTCTTTTTTCTGCCTCTCACTCTCTGCTCGTGCTCTCTCTCTCCCTCCTTTTGTGCTCTCCCTCTCTCCTCTCCTTCGGCAAACTCCTCCCAAACACTGAGCTCCATGTGATTCAGGCTCCATGTGACTCAGGCTCAAAGCAGGTCACATAGGCCTATTAATGGGCAAGAAAGATCTCCCCCTTCCATTAACAATACACTTGATTCTCCTGTTATCCTTACTCTGCATCATTTCTTCCCAAGGTTACTTCCCAAATCTTGCCAAGTTTCTCTGAATTCATGTTCATTTTTTCTTATCACATCATCACATTCAATTACATTCATATACTGCAACTTGTTCAACTATCCTCCAATAGCCATGAGTCATTGTGGCAGAGAAGATAGAGAGGGGACCATGAAGTCAGGAAGACCTGGATTCAAACTGTCTGAACCTGGGAAATTCAGCTTCTCCATGCTCTACACAATCCTTCAAGACTATGAGTTACAGAAAAGTGCTGACCTGCATTGGTAGAGGGAATTTCCTTACCCAGGAATTCTTTATTTCAATGAGAATTTCTATTTCCTATTCCTTTTCTCTATCTGGGGGGGTGCCTATTTGTTTTCCAAATTTTTACTACTATGAAAAGTGCTGCTATACAGATTTTTATGGAATCATAGGTTTAAGTGTAAGTTAAACTATGCTTCTTACAGTATTAAATTTAACTTTATGCCTGGCATGTGAAACCTCAGTCAAAACATGGTTTTTCATTTTAAAAAAAATGAAATTTCATTTCATTGAGGCAATGTATTTTTTTCATCGTATTGGTTATCATCCCGGGAGCTGTAAGAGTGGGAATAAAACAATCTTTCAGATCTAATTGAAAAGATATTGTTCTCCAAATTCTCTTTAAATTAATTTTTTCCCCATGATTGTTAGCAAATTTGGAGTTGTTGCTGCTGGACTAAAGTCAAATTGGAAGGTTTAATAGTCAACCTTATTCCTTACCACTTATACTTTGACATGAAAGCCAGCTCTGTTGTACAGGAAAAATTAATAAGGGCTCAAATGTGAATGGGGCTGGTATGAAGAATATATCACTTAGAGGTCATCAGTCCAACCCTATTCATTTTACAGATAAGGAAAAGTAGAAGAAAGAAACATTATTTTTCAAAATAGAATTATTTATATATCAAAATAGAAAATTTTCAAAAATAGATTTTGGAAACCTTATGATTTATTGATATCATTGAATTGTTTTGTGGTAGTAAGTTTAATTCTAGACTAGATAATCTGTAATATTATTTTAAGTGGCAGTCTGGAATAGTGGATAACTCAGAACCAAGAGAATCTGGGTTCAAATTCTACCACTCTTCACCTACTTGCTATGTGACATTTGTGTGACATTAATTTCTCAATTGCAGATAATTTGCCAAATGTGTTGGTAGAGTTTCCTTATCTAAGAATTCCTGATTCCAATGAAATCCCAAGTCTAGCTGTTATCTTTTTCAAGAGCCATATAGGTATACTTTCTCTTTTCAAGATTAGGAGAGCATGTCTTCGTGATGACTAAGGATTGGAAATTGAAGGGATACCCATCGATTGGGAAATGGCCAAACAAG
Source organism: Petaurus breviceps papuanus (assembly GCF_028583685.1). Lineage (NCBI taxonomy): Eukaryota > Metazoa > Chordata > Mammalia > Diprotodontia > Petauridae > Petaurus > Petaurus breviceps. The sequence continues at coordinate 20,259,209 of NW_027185616.1, forward strand.
CTGTGGTACATGATTAAAATGGAATATTGTTGTGCTATATTGAATACTAGAATCCAGTTCAATTCAACATATTTGATTACTATTAGAGAATTAAAAATCAATTTTTAAAAATGTTCAAGAGTTACAAATAGACTAGTGAAAGTATTCAACCTAAAAAAAATATTGCTAGGAATAGAGCACCGGCCCTGGAGTCAGGAAGACCTGAGTTCAAGTCCAGCCTCAGACACTTAACTCAAAAACTAGCCATGTGACCTTGGGCAAGTCACTTAACCCCAACTGCCCTCCAAAAAGCAAAAAAAAAAGTATTGCTGGGAGGAGGGAAGGCTAGATAAAAGTGTATAAAATTGTATTGGACATTAATGCTTAAAACTATTTAATTTACACCATTTTATACAGACAGAAAGTTGATGGGCTTTGTTACCCCAAAGACCTGCTATAGGAAGAAAATATGCAGTAAAATCTTGGTTTCCCTCAGTGTTAAAGCACCCAGCATCTTTTCACAGACAGATTTAAGGTGAGCTAGTATCAAAAATCCACCATTTAAACAAAATTCCAAAAAGCAAAAGACTTGCAGTTAAATAACAACCTATTAACCAAATCTCAAAGACAAGTCTTTGAGAGCAAAGAAACTGAGGTGAGAAGGAGGGAAATGAAAGAAGTGGTGAGAAAAAAAGCAACAAGGGTTCCCATCCATAAACTATTACCCATCCATAAAATTGAAAGTGCAGAGGAAAAAGAAGAATCAATCCAGTACTTTACTGTGTAAACAAGGGAAGTCCTACAGTGAAAAGACAAGATTGTCTTGAGACATTGTTTTGCTGAGAATAGCCAAGTCATTCACAGTTCTTCTTTATACAGTGTTGCTATTACTATATACAATGTTCTCCTGGTTTTATTCACTTTGCTTTGCATCAGCTCTTGTAAGTCTTTACAGGTTTTTCTGAAATCATCCTGTTCATCATTTCTTATAGCGCAATAATATTCTATCACAATCATATACCACAGCTTGCTTAGCCATTCCCCAATTGATAGATATCTCTTCAAGTTTTGATTCTTAGTCACCACAAAAAGATGTTCTGCTAATCTTAAAAGAGAAAACATACCTCAATGCCTCTTGAAAAAGGTGACAGATGGGGCAGCGAGGTGGCACAGTGAATAGAGCACCGACTCTGGAATCAGGAGGACCTGTGTTCAAAATTTACCTCAGATACTTGACATGCTAACTAGCTATGTGACCTTGGCCAAGTCACTTAACTTCAATTGCCCTGCCTTCCCCTCTTCAAAAAAAGAAAAAGGAAAGGATAACAGCAAAGTTATTTGAAAGAATATAATACTGGATGCTTCACATTATAGGATGTCAAGTCTTAGAAATAACAAGTGCTCAGAATCTTTGTTTTGGCTCTAATAAGACAGTCAAACAATGTGGAACAATGCATATGCCCTTAGTGGCTTCTAACCATGTTTCATATGTTATGCTTTTTGCTTTTGCTTTTGTTTTTTTGGAGGGAAGAAGGCAAGGCAATTGGGGGTTAAGTGACTTGCCCAAGGTCACATGGCTAGTAAGTGTTAAGTGTCTGAGGCTGGATTTGAACTCAGGTCCTCCTGGCTCCAGGGCCGGTGCTCTATTCACTGTGCCACCTAGCTGCCGCAAAAGATACCCCATCTTTGGCCTAATCCACATTGCAAAATTTCAACATAATATCTGCAAATCCAACTTTGTGAGCTATGAGTATTTTCCAATGGTGATTTAAAGCTAGAGATGTCATGGGTATTTAGAGATGAAAGGGTCCATAAAGGTCATCAAGTCCAGTCCCTCCACCCCATTTTACAGATGAAGCCTGGAGTGTTTAAAAAATCTGCCCAATGACACACAGGGAGTAAGTGGCAGTCATGATTCAAACTCAAGAACTCCCATTCTCAGTCCAGCACTGTTTCCATTGTCTGTGCTGTTGACTACTGTACTCTATCTCCACTGACAATAAAATATGAAGGAATGGGCTTAATATATAAAAATAAAGCCATAAATTAGAGGTAAGAATTTCTTGAAAGAAACTTTGCTTTAAAAAAAACTTAAATAAAACGCCATGTACTCTTTTTTTAGTTTTTAAAAGGAATAGATTCTGATCAGTATTAAATGGTCTGTCTGTGTTCTGCCTGAAGGACATCCAGACCCTTGGATTTTATCTCCTGGAGAATAAATAGCCAACTATAAATCTTAAAATTGTCTTATAAAATTCTTAGAAATTTTAGATGGCTTAACGTGGTCTGTCAACTGGAAAATTTTGTGATGCTGATAAAATTGGTCCGTTTTGGTGACATATGCAAAATCCTACCCTGAGCCACCAAAAAATCAAATAAACCCAGGAACTAAATATTCTGGGGTTAGAAAAGGAGGCTTGGTTATTTCTCAAAGTTCTCCTTCTGGTGATTCTTTATGGTACAGAGGTACTGTAGTACAGCAGAAAGAGTGCTGCATTTGGAGCAGAGGACCTGGGTTCAGATCTTACATGGCACAGTGGATAGAGTATTGAGCCTGGAGTCAGGAAGACCTGAACTCAAATCTAGCCTCAGATGCTTACTAGCTATGTGACCCTGACAAAGTCACTTCACCCTTGTTTGCCTCAGTTTCCTCATCTGGAAAAAGGGGATAATAAGTGCACATATCTTGCAGGGTTGTGAGGATTAAAATGAGATAATATTTGTAAAATGCACGATGCCTGGAATAGAGTAGCTATATATTTGCTCCTTTTCTTCCCTTCCCCCTCCACCTTTCCTATTTAACCTTCAGTAAATTGCTTAGCCCCTATGGACCTCAGTGCCTCTACCGTAAAATTAAGAGATTGAATTAGATAACCTTTAACTCCCAACTTTAAATCTATGATCTATGAGGTGATGATACTGTAATAATGAAATAATATCTGACAGTACCAATCATGCTGGAAAGACTTTGAATACAGACTGGGAGATGAATTGTGGAATGTCAGCCTAGTTATGTTCAAAAACACTCCCAGAAGATAGGCTACCAAGTGGCAATTTTTCTTTTCTTTTTTTTGGCACAGCCATTTATAAAAGCATCTATTAAGTAATAGAAAGCCTATAATCTGCTACAGATCTTTGAAGTATTAAAGAAGAATATCATCATGTACAATGTTAAGCCATGTTTATTTTTTAATAGAACCTTTGGTAATTGAAATAAATGTTTTAGAACATTCAAATACACTTGCCTGTTCTTCACAAAACACAGGGTAATATGTTAATAGGAAAAAAAGAATATTTCATTCATTCAACAAAAATTTGTTAAGCATTTACCATATGTAAGGTTCTGTGTTAAGTGCTGGAGATACAAGGATAGAACTTAAATAGTCCCTGCCCGCAATGCTCTTCCAGTCTACTTTTCTGATTAATTCTTTTTTATGTGTGAACACACAGCACAAGAATATTTTCAAAGCATTGGTTTAGATACCTTCATTCCTAGCCATAGAACTTTAACAGCTGAGCTCACTGTCACAAGGCATTATTATTTTATCATTTTCATGCCTACCTATGTTACTTCATTCAAACAGTGGATGAAAATTTTAAACATTGTTTAAAAAAAAGATTTCATGAGAAAGCTGATACATCACACAGGCACAATATAAGACTTTCAATCTTTTTATAACAAAAGATGCAATCTTGAATGCTGATTGAGCCTGAAATTCGGTAGAAAGTGAAATATTAGAGAACTGGGAGAAAATCGGGGCCTAGTGTTTGCAAAAGTGGCTGTCATTAAGTGAAAATAAAATTGATGGTTTAAGAATAATACACTAGGGGCAGCCAGGTGGCTCAGCGAGTAAGAGCCCCGGCTCCAGTGCCAGGATGACATGTGCATCGAATCTGGGCTCAGATACTTAGCTCCACACCCAGAAATAACTGGCCATGTAACCTGGAGCAAGTTACTTAACCCCAATTGCTTAAAAAAAAAAAAAAGAATAATACACTAGCACTAATTCTTGAAATGATGATGGTTACTCTTCTTCTACACATTGCAAATAAATGATAAATGGGAGAGTGTATAGAAGCCAACAAAGAAATGTAAATGGTCTATTATCTTACAGAAATAAAAGAATGTTTTTAATTCTCCTTCACTAAAGTCATACCCCACTGCTTCATAGTGATATGAAGAACCTGAGTTCTTCAAGGCTAATTCAAGACAGCTCAAGTTTGGGCAAGGGGGAGTGTTAGAATAAATCTGGAAAAGCTTTCATATGCAGGCATGATGATAGACTATTTCTGTCCTTGAGAACCACTGTGCCTGATTTGAGAAAGGCCCACCAGAAGGTTGGCCACCAGGTGATAATTTGGGAGGACCGTGGCCATGCACAAGACTATTTAACAATGGGGAAGAGGTTTTTTGCAAAGCAAATTGAAATGACTAAAAGAGTGCTCATACTGAAAAAAAAAAGAATAAAGAGTTCTCACACTGGTGAAATCACAAATTTTTTTTAAATATTGAGGTTATTTTGAATGATAAAAGGTCAAAGTATACCTAATAAATAAAAGAAAGGTAATTTTAGGGAGTGGAAATAAACCGCTTGACTTCTGGGTCTCATTTCTCTTAGGAAAAGATAACTATCTTTTGGTTGAATAATTTCTCAAGAAAAGAGTTCTCACCCTGCTTCAATGTCAGACAGTTATATACCCTTCACTCTACTTTTTTTGAGGAGTATAAAAAAGGAAAAATGGAAGAAAACAAGCTTTTATAAAGGAATGAGTCAACACAACAAATTTCAGAATATAACTGATTCTTTGACTGATTCTAAGTCAAAGCGCAAATTTGACTGATACTAAGCGCAATTTTAGAAAAAGATAGCAAGCACCATTTTGGACATTTGGAATTTGAGGTATTGGTGGGATATGTAGGTGCAGATCTTCTGTCCTAGGCAGGTTAAGTGATACAGCATATGGAGCACAGGACCTAGAGTCAAGATGACTTCAAATCTAGACTCAAATACTAGCTGTATGACACTGTCAAGTCACTTAACTTTCATCTGCCTCAGTTTCCTCATCTGTAAAATGGGGAAAAAATAGCTCCCACCTTCCAGCATTGTTCTGAGGATCAAATAATATAATATTTATATGGCACTTTGCAAAACTTAAAACACTACATAAAGGCTAGCTATTATTATTTTATATGCTTTTGGAAATGTGGATCTAGATAGTTTTTAACCTGCAGTCCATGAACTTTTTAAAAACCATTTTTTTTTATGACTGTATTTCAGTGTAATTGTAAAATATTGTGTATTTTATTTTATTCATTTAAAAAGATTATTCTTGGGGCAGCTAGGTGGCGCAGTGGGTAGAGCACAGGCCCTGGAGTCAGGAGGACCTGAGTTCAAATATGGCCTCAGACACTTAACACTTACTAGCCATATGACCTTGGGCAAGTCACTTAACCCCAATTGCCCTGTCTTTCCCACTCCAAAAAGCAAAAAAAAAAAAAAACCCAAAACATTATTCTGAGGAGGGGTTCATAGACTTGAACAGACTTCCAGAAGGTTCAATGACACACACAAAAAGGTTAAGACCCTGGCCTAGATCTTGGGGGAGAAATGAGGGTTTAAGGATATACTAAAGGGAATCATCTGTGTAGAAGTGGTATCTGAAGCTCAACAGAACCCCAGGGAATACTCACCTTATGGGGCGAGGAAAGGGACAAAGAGTCAGAGAAAGGAAAAAATAGATGAGAGAAGAACCACCAAAGGAAAAAAAGATCATGTAAATAGAAAAGGAGGCTGAATTTCAGATGCTGCGGAGAGCTTAAGAACAATGGGTACCAGAACAACAAGTGGAAACCAGGTTGCCAAGGACTGAAGAGAAAGTGACCTAGTGAAGGCATCCTTGGTATATTGACCATTTCCCCACCTATTTCAGATATTTTTCAGGCCTGTCTGATTATCTGTGACCCTACTTGGAAGTTTCTTGCTGGAGATATTGGAGTGGTTTGCCATTTCCTTTTCTACCTCATTTTACAGATGAGGAAACTAAGGCAAGTGGGGTTAAGTGATTTGCCCAAGGTCACACAGCTAGTAAGTGTCTGAGGTCAGACTTGATTCCTATCTAATGATCTGTTCATTTAGTTCCATTATTAAAATTGTGTTCACTGAGCAGGACAAAAAGCTGATCATCATCGGATATGTGTCAATGACTGCAGTTTATCTATAGGACAGATAGGGAAGCCAGTTTTTCCAGTTGCCAATAATAGAGGAGATGAGAGGGTTGCTACAAGATAGTGGCAAATTTCAGGACTGAACTTTTGTAGAGTAAGCTTAGGATTGAATGAATGTTTATTGAGAAGCTATACACTAGGAAAATCTACAACCAGAGGCTGACAGGATAAGCAAACTACACCAGGGAGACAACAAGTGATAGTTCTTTAATATTACTTTTTTTATATGGACATTTTTAAGCCCTGAAAACTCGTATTTTCTATGGCGAGGTAGGTACTTATTTTACTACAAATAAAGTCAATCATTTCAATGATGACACAAAAACAACACATAACAACACAAAAGCAATGACCCCTTGCCTCTGGCTCTGGGACTAAGTGAATAACATGAAGAATTCCATGAAGCATAGGGCATACCTTCTGCCTCCAGGAGTAGTCTGTATACTCTGTTTGGGGGAGATAAGATGCATGAAGCCGTGAAAAAAATAGTATGAGCCATCCAAAGGTTATATGTCAAGCAAGTGATGTAGACAGTTCCACAGGAGTTCATTGAGGATTAGAAGGGCATGGAAGGGGCGGCCAGGTGGCTCAGCGAGTAAGAGCACCGGCTCCAGTGTCGGGATGACCTGGAGATCAAATCTGGGCTCAGATACTCAGCACCACACCCAGAAATAACTGGCCGTGTAACCTTGAGCAAGTTACTTAACCCTGATTGCTTTAAAAAAAAAAAAAAAGAAGGGCATGGAAGACTTCACAGAGAAGTTGGGTCTTGGAGGAGAAGCAGAGTAGAGGGTTAGAGCAGGGATACAGGGAGAAAGGCATTCAGTTTGCTTTCCAACATGTAACACTGAAGAACAGAGTTAAATTTCAGCCTTCATTTCCCCCACACCACAAGAGGAAGGGAAGTAGGATGGTAGAGGGAGAGGGGGAGAAAAGTGGAGGGTGAAAAGCTTTACCAAATAACTAAGCAACAAAAAATGAAATATAATCCAAATATTTAATTTGAAAAATCTAATCAAAAGTGTAATATAGCCCATTGGCACCTGCCAACTATTAATAACTTGTTTGCACACAAAATCCTATTAGCCAGAAAGCAAAAACTTTCCTTTTGAGAAAGTTGATTATTACAGGACAGTGATTACTTTGAAATCTTGTCATTTTAGAGGGGAAAGAGAAAATGCTTTCATGAAGCCTGGTCAAGTGTAATCAGCTTTTCCAAATTCTCATTAGCTACAGAAAAGAGAAAAATATTCATCCAGTCACTTTTGACCCTTACTTCAAAAATAAATGAGGTATTACCAACAGATTTCTCCAAGAAGAATGCAAATAGTGGACTGAAAATTCCTCACCCCTAACTCCATTTTTTTTCTGCCTAAAGGAAATACTGCTGAAATAAAAAAAGAATTTACATTTGGGTTTTATATATCATTTAAAAAAGATAGTTTTAATGATTTCTAAGGCTAATTTCAGCTGTGATTGTACTTTAAATACACACATATATAATATGTGTGTATATACATACACATACATTTTTTAATAATTTCTCTTTTACTTGTGGTGTCAATAATTTCTATAGGTCTCTAATTGTAAGTAACTTGTTTTTTTTTTTGTTTTTTGGAGGGGGGAAGGCAGGGCAATTGGGGTTGAGTGACTTGCCCAGGGTCACATAGCTAGTGTGTCAACCATCTGAGGCCAGATTTGAACTCCGGTCCCCGTGACTCCAGGGCCAGTGCTCTATTCACTGAGCCACCTAGCTACCACAAGTAACTTGTTTTTTAAAGGGATTTGAACTTATAGAGGAGATATCCATGATATAAAACCTGAAGCCTTGACTCTGAGAAATACAGTATTAGAAATTATATATTAAGATTATGTGGGCAGCTAGGTGGTGCAGTGAATAGAGCACCAGCCCTGGAGTCAGGAGGACCTGAGTTCAAATGTGGCCTCAGACACTTAGCACAAAAACTAGCCATGTGACCTTGGGCAAGTCACTTAACCCCAACTGTCCTCCAAAAAGCAAAAAATAAAAAATAAAAAAAAAGATTATGGTCCCTTGCCTTTTTGTATTGATAATCAGATCATTGAACAAGGACGTCTCTATGATTATATCTATCAAGGAATCTTATGTGATTTTAAATTATGTATAGTGGAGAGAGCTTACATCCCATGTGGCCACTGAATTCATTATCCTTCCTCTAAAACCTTCTTCCTCGCTTTCCTATTGCTGTGGAAGATACCACTGTGCTCCCAGCCAGCCCAGGTTACAGCCTAGTTTTTGACTTCTCACTCTCCGATGGATAAACTGGAGGGTATCCTGAGGAGGGGAGGCATGATGAGAAAGTTCCTTAAGTCTCTGTCATAACATTGGGTCAGAAGATTGTTTGAAGGAACTGGAGATATTTACTTTGGAAAAAAAAAAAGATATGGGAATGTACAGTGAGGGAAGCCTCCGTATATTTAAAGGGTTGTCATGTAAAAGAGGGATTCATCTTGTTCTGTGTGGATGCTCTAGGGTAAAACCATGAACAAAGGGTAGAAGTTGCAGAAGTTGTAAATTTAAACTTTTTTGTAAATTAAATTTTTTTAAAAATTTGTAAATTTTAAACGATTTTTGGGGGCAATCAGGATTAAATGACTTACCCAGTGTCACACAGCTAGTAAGTGTCTGAGGCCATATTTGAACCATTGCACCATCTAGCTACCCTGGAAAAACTTTTTTTTTGTGAGGGAGAAAGGCAGGGCAATTGGGGTTGACTTACCCAGGGTCACACAGCTAGTAAGTGTGTCAACAGTCTGAGGCCAGATTTGAACTCAGGTCCTCCTGACTCCAGGGACAGTGCTCTATTCACTGTGCCACCTAGCTGCCCTAGGAAAACTTCTTAAGAGATCTATTCATAAGTATAATAGTCTGCTTCAGGAAGTACTGGGCTCCTCTTCATTGAAGGACTTCAAGTATGTTGTAATAAGAATTTCTTTGGGGGATTGGCTTGGCCAAGATGGCTCCTGAAACCTGCTATAAATCTAAAATTTTGCAGTTGTGATCTACAGATATTAATTTAGTTGCTGGTATTCTAAATGTGAGATCTCTAAAGACCAATGTATTAATGCATTGGAGGTGCTGGAGGAGCGAGACTCCACATATTGGCATTTTTATTGTAAATAAATGCAGAAAATGTCAAGTTTCAGCAGGATAGAAGGTGTCCTCTCCAGGTTCTTGGAGATGGGAATAAAGAACTTGATAGAGTTAATTCCAGGTGTACCCAAGGTATCCAGAAGCACTATTTCTTAGGACTTAGTCATCTTATTTTGTATGGCTAGTGATATAAAGGGACCATCATGAAGACAATTGAGGTTGACATGCCAACATTTGCACCTGAGCACAGAAAAGTAGAGAAAATCTTTATGGTGATCCTTCAAATAAAAATTAATATATATATATATATATATATATATATATATATATATATTGATACTTAGTGGCTTCACTTCTTTTTTTTTAAAGCAATCGGGGTTAAGTAACTTGCTCAAGGTTACACGGCCAGGTGTTTCTGAGTGGGTGCTAAGTGTCTGAGCCCGGATTCGATCCTCAGGTCATCCTGACACTGGGGCTGGTGCTCTTACTAGCTGTACTACCTGGCCGCCCCATAGTGGCTTCATTTCTGAAGATGGACTAAGAAGAGAATAGTTACAATGTAATAGAAAATAAGGTTTGGGATTAAGTAAGGAAAGACACTAAAGGGTTATAGATTACTCATAAGCCTTATGCCTTCCTTTTTTATGCAAATCATATTTCCATAGCAGCCATGTTATGGAAAAAAGCAAGAAAAGGCAAGAAATATAAAGTGAAAAATGTATGCTTCTTATAAAGAGAATGAAAACATGTTGTATTATATGATGAACAAAAAAATCACTAAAATTAAATTGACCAGAGGCAGCTAGGTAGTGCAGTGAATACAGCACCGGCCCTGGAGTCAGGAGGACCTGGGTTCAAGTCTGGCCTTAGACACTTAACACACACACACACCAAAAAAACTAGCCATATTACCTTGGGCAAGTCTCTTAACCCCAATTGCCCCCCAAAAAGCAAAAAAAATTTAATTGACCATATTTTAATATGAGCAATTATTCTTAATGCACAGAAAACAGCTAGTTACTAGGAGCCTTGTCAAAATCATCTGTCCATGTGCAGTCAGATTATCAAGTGATTAGAGCAAAGGTTGAATTTAATAACAAATTAAAAGAAAGGATAAAGATGTAAAAATAACACAGTGTAATTACAACAGCTCCAATCCAACCTTTTTGAACAAACTACTTTGAGTTATTTGTTAAATTTCTGTTGCTTAGTCCTGCCATTACATCCCAAATTCTGTAACCCAAAGTATCAGAGTCAAGCCTTGAACTACTTACTTATCTAAATTGTTTCTCTATTTTTTCCTACTTTCTACTCTGCAGAAAAGCATCAGAGTTTTATTAGGCACTGTCTGTGTGCCAGGCACTGTGCTTAGCAATGGAAATGCAAATACAATCAATGAAATAATCTCTATTCTTAAGGAGCTGACATTCTAATGGGAGGAGACATGAAGGATATTTATACATTTAAACAAAATAAATATAGAGGGAATAAAGACAATTTGACTTGGAAGGAAGAAAGGGCACTAGTAGGTGGAAGATTAGGGAAGGTTCCCTGTGAAATGTTATTTTTTAACTTTAGCTTGAAGGAAAAGAAGGATTTCATGAGATAGAGATCTATTACAGCTTCAACTCAGTGCCTGGTACATAATATGCATTTAATGAATGTTCTGGTAGCTAGGTGGTGCATTGGAAAGAGTTCTATCCCTAGAGTCAAGAGGACCTGAGTTCAAATTTGATCTCAGATACTTAGTATCTGTGTGACCCTGGGAAAGTCACTTAATCCCATTTGACCTCAGTTTCCCCATCTGTAAAATGAGCTGGAGAAGGAAATGGCAAACTGCTCTAGTATCTTTGCCAAGAAATTCCCAAAAAGGATCACAAAGGGTCGACATGACTAATCAACTAAATAGCAGAACAAAGATCAGTGCAAAGACACAGAGTCAGGAGATGAAGTTTTCTGTGTGAGGAAGAGAGAGAAGGACAGTTTGGCTGAAGCACAGAGTAAGGAAAGAGGAATAATGTGTAGCGGTGCGAGAGAGATTGGGGCCAGGTCATAAAGGGCTGCAAAGTGCATTTTTCTTCAATCCTTCCAGTAAAAGACATATAATATATTATGTTTGACCATGTAATATGTTCTATAACATGCAGCATGTATATAATATACTGACATAAGATGTAAGCTGTTATTAAAATGTCATGCAGCCTCAACACATGTAATGACATTTCTGCGTGCTGTGTTATGTAGTACATGTTGTATATAATGTAACAATAACATCCTTGTATCTCCAGTGGCCTGGCATACAGTAGGTACTTAGTGAATGCTCATTGACTGACTATTTAATAGCTTTCTCTTTTCCCTGTGATTCAGAAAGTTGAATACTGCCCGAGCCAGGTGAAAAGGCATCTGTTTGCATGATGGCCTGCTGTTTTGAATAGGAAATTCAGTTACCAAAACAACCAGAAATGTCATCCTCATGCGCTGATATTCAAGAAGTCATTGTGAGGCCTGAATGATGGAGCTGACTGACATCTTTTGTGCTACACAATGCTGGGAATCTTTGAGAGGCCTCGAGTTGGCTTGTAGAATATTTTTACTTTGTTCCTTATTTAAAGTCACAAGAGGATACAAATAACAAAACTGTTTCAGCTGCTAATTCATTAAATGCTTACGTAAATGTGGCCAAAATCTGTTCTGCTTTTGTCAGTGATGGGATTTATGAATTGAGTTTTAAAATATTGCTATGATCATATTTTTTGATCCTTAAGACTATTTTATATAAATTTATCCTTGAAAATGCACAAAAAAACTGGTGAGAATGCAATGCTTTAGATTTTTCTTTGTTATGACCTTTCATAGAGAAAATATGAACCCAACCTCCTGTGGAAGATTTCTGCTTTTTTTCAAAGATGCTAAAAGAATTCCAAAGGCACAAAGAAAAAAAAACAATTTCCCTTTCTCTTTCTTATCTCTCCCTGCTTCCTAATCACATCAGCCTTTGTTCTAAAATTGCCAGCCAGATTTCTCTATTAAGGCACTCAGGGTCTTCCTCTGGTCAGTGAATCATCAGTTAGAGCTTCTTCATCAGGTACCAGGCTTCTTCCCTCCCTCCCTTCCTCCCTCTCTCCTTCCCTCCCTCCCTTCCTTTCTTTCTTTCTCCCTTCCTCCCTTCCTCCCTCCCTCCTTCCCTTCCTTCCTTCCTTCCCTCCCTTCCTTCCTTCCTTCCTTCCTCCCTCTCTCCCTTCCTTCCTTCTTTCTTTCTTTCTTTCTTTCTTGCTTGCTTGCTTGCTTTCTTGCTTTCTTGCTTTCTTTCTCCCCCTCTACCTTAAGTAGTAAAAGAAGCCGTTAAGTATCAGCTTACCTTCAGTTTGTTGTGCACTACTACTTACAAAGGAATTTGTGAGAAATTCATCCCCTTTGGTGCTTACATAGTTCTGTGAGACAGGCAGAATGAGCATGATTGCCATCCTTATTTTACAAAGGAAGAAGCTCAGGCTAACAGACTTTGGCTTCCCCAGGGTCCCACCACTAGTTTCCAGTCTTTTCAAATCCAGCTCCTACACCCTTCTTATTATCATAAGCTATTACTGAAGTTAAAACAACTTCGTTTGATATGAGAGAGATGTTAGATCCATTTTCTAAGAGTTGAGTTAATTTGTGGATGCTTAAAGGATGAGCAATAAAATTAATTTAATGGAAGTGACAGGATGTATCTTTCTGCCAGTAGAGCTCCTCACTACATTAAGTGATTCTGAGCCCTTCTCTGATCCCATCATAGCTCACATTCAGGATAACACACATCCTTATCGCACCTTATAATAATAATATAATAAAATAATAGCTGGCATGTTGTTGTTTGCCTCAGTTTCCCCATCTGTAAAATGAGCCAGAGAAAAAAAGGGCAAACCACCCCAGTGTCTTTGCCAAGAAAATCCCCAATGGAGTCATGAAGTCAGATATGACTGAAAAACAGCTGGACAAGAACGCTTCCTGACTCCAGGTCCAGTCCCCTACACGCTGTGCAACCTCACCAGAATTAATTGTGTAATGTGTATTGACCAGTAAACATCAAGCTATTCCTCATTCAGCTTGTTAGATATAATAATTTGCAATGCATTGACAAGAATACTGTAACTGTACTATCAGTCTTGTTTTTTAAGCAACTGTGCAAAATTAATAAGTGTCCATAAACCCAGGGAATCTAAGAAATGCAGATGGGCCTACTGGGCATCATTCGCTGCAAATGACTTTAGAGTGAGCTGAGATTCTCCCATAGTGCTTTTCTTTGCCTTGTTAAGGATTTACTGGAGTGAGGGGGGATAGAATTCTGAGTATAGTTGCTTCAGGCACACACCTGAGTTGTCTTAGCCCAGTGATGGGGGGGGGGGGAGTCATTTTGAAAGAGTCAGTCAGTTCATGGTCATTGTTCAGTCATTCAGTCCAGACCAGCTCTTCATAATTTCCTTCCCCAGAAGACTAAAGCAAATAGAGTTTAAGTGACATGCCCAGGGTTGCACAACTGGTAAATGTCTGGGGCTGGATTTGGACGCAGGTCTTCCTGACTCCAGGCCCAGAGCTCTGTCCACTGTGTCACCTACCTGCCTCGGTTTATGGTAAGTGGGATTAATACAGATCCCGTGGACTAGTGACATCGTTGACCAACCTGATGAATTGTTTCACCATTTCTTCAAGGTTTCTCTTACATTTTATTCAGGCATGGTTTGGAGATGACCCTAGAGTCTTGAGGCCTGAGCTGGGAGAATGTAAGATTTATCAGGTTCTACCAAGCTAGGCAGGCTTTTGGGACTGGCCCCAGTGATGGATGGATGACTTATAAACAAAGAGTATTTGTGCTCTGTCTCACTGGTTTCTTGAAACAGCACATACTTCAAGCTCTGATAGTGCTTTCATTTGAGACGTGAAGATCTGACACCCTGAACAGTAAATCTCATAATTTGTCTTCACCCACAGTCATTTGGATTTGAGGATGTTGTTGTTTTATAAAACCTTAGTTAAGGGGCAGCTAGGTGGTGCAGTGAATAGAGCACTGGCCCTGGAGTCAGGAGGACCTGAGTTCAAATCTGGCCTCAGACACTTAACGCTTACAAAACTTACTAGCTGTGTGACCTTGGTCATGTCACTTAACCCCAATTGCCCTGCCCTCCCATTTCCAAAAAAGCAATAAACAAATAAAACCTTATGTACATGATGGAACTTTGGTCTCTATTAGATTTTTCCTTAAACCTCCATGAGCAGCACATAATTTCCACCTGTATTATGTTTGTGTCATGTTATCTTCAAGGAATACCTCATAGTTTTCTTTTTTCAAGTCACCTCATTGTTACCCTTCATTCTGTGCCCTCTTTTACACTTTCACCATTCTTCCTTAATTCCTCACTTCCTTAGTCGAGAGTAAAGAGTCTTGGGATTAATTGGTACCTAGTCAGGAAAACTCTTGATTTTCCCATGCTGATAAGTAAACATCTTGTAAATCATTGGAAATCACTGGTTATAGTTTTTAAAAGCTCACTTTCTCAGAAAGTTTCACCCTTTTTCCTTGCTAGATTGTTTTGGGGGTACTGAGACATGACCCCAAAGGGTACGGGATCAACCAGTGGAGAAGATTGGCCTTATTTCTACCCTGCCCATATTAGTTAGTTATGGGGTTTGTCTCCAAACCAACCATTATACCCCAATTTCCCCTTACTCTGATTCCTCTCGCTACTGGGGAAACTTTGATCTTATTCCCAGTTCAGTTTAGCATTTGATTCTTCGAAGTTATAACCTAACAGGGACCTGAACAGCTTCAACAGCAGCTGACAATTACAGTCCGCAAAACTCCCATCCCCAGCCTGCCCACATTCTACCATCCCCCTCATCAATTCATGATTCCATTTTAGAGAATAGACTCTGCTGCAAGGTAGTGGGCAGTGAGTAATAATATTTTCAGTGAAAACAAAAAAGTTTTTTGGTATCATTAATAATTAAAATAAAAACTTAACATTATTTCATCTTGATGTTATCCTTTCAAATTTCTCTATTTTGTCCCCTGACAAAGAACTTTCCATTTTTTTAATGCAAAATCTATATTGCCTGAAATCAATTCTCTTAGCTATGTGCCATGGAAACCTCTCAACATCCTGGAATGATTATTTTCTTTGTCAATAAGTGTAGCACTTATGTAATAAATCATCTCTACTTTCTTAGTTGCAAAAAATCTTCTCTATTTTGCATGTTTGATAATACATATTAGTAGAATAGTATATGTATATAATTTTTAAACAAATATACATATATGGAAGGTGCATGCTCAGAAACTTCTTACTGATGGGCATGTGATTAAAAAAAATGTTCACCATTACTTCTCTAGAGCACTAACAAATACTGGAACTAATTATTTTATAGTTTTAAGATTTAGAATTTATGATCCAGCCTTTCTGGAAAGCAATGTGGAATTATGCCCAAAGGGCTATAAATAATTTCATACCCTTTGACCCAGCAAGACCACTTGTAGGGTTATATCCCAAAGATATCATAGAAGCAAGAGGAAGACCCATATGTACAAAAATGTTTATAGTAGCTCTTTTTGTGGTGGCAAAGAATTGGAAATTAAGGGGGTGCCCATCGATTGGGGAATGGCTGAACAAGTTGTGGTATATGCATGTTATGGAATACTATTGTGCTATAAGAAACGAGGAGCAGATGGACTTCATATTTACCTGGAGAGGCTTATACAAACTGATGCTGAGTGAGAAGAGTAGAACCAGGAGAAATCTGTACACAATTACAGACACAACGTATGTGTGATGACCAACTTTGATAGACTGGACTCTTCTCAGAAATGCAGTGATATAAGTCAATCCCAAAAGACTCATGATGGAGAGAGATGTCTACATCCAGAGAAAGAACTAGAAAGAACTGAGTTTGTATCCAGATTGAAGCAAACTACCTGATCTTTTTCCTTTTCTTGTTTGGTCTTATGTCCTCTTTACCATTTGTCATTCCATCTGATATGATCTGTCTTTATAACCTGGCTAATGTCTAATGTGAAAGTATTTACAGATCCTATACTTGACTATATGCTGCCATGGGGGGGAGGGATGGAGGGGGACAGAATGTGAAACTCAAGGAATTGTGGAATTGAATCTTGTAAACTAAAAGTAAACAAATTAATTTTTAAAAAGAATATAATGATCCTGCATATAAGAGAATAAACATTAAAACAAAACAAAAAAAATATTTAGAGTTGAAAGAAAACTCAGAGATACCCCAGGTCCAACTCCCTCATTTGAAAGAAATGAAGGCCAGAGAGGTTCAGGAACTTGACTGGGGTCACATAGATAGTAAGTGTTAGTGCTGCAATTTGAACACAAATCCTTTGACTCCATGCCAAGTGCTCCTGACCATCTTCCATTCATTCTATGTCAGCCTCACAGTCTAGCAGAGATGTCAATGATTACCACATACCCTGCCCCAAGAAAAATCTATATATAGGATAAATTGGAGATCATCTCAGAGGGAAGGTACTTGAATTAAAGGAGATCAGAAAAAGCTTCTCAAAGAAGGTGGGATTTTAGCTGGGGCTTAAGGGCAGCCAGGGAAAACAGAAGGAGAGCATTCCAGGTATGGAGGATGGAGTTTTTTGCATCTAGAGATAGAACTGATAAATAGAAGTATGTATAGAATAATTTTACAAATATATGCCTATTTGTCTCGAATTGTGGGGACAGGGCGGGGGGAGGGAGAAAGGTAAAAAAAGAAATTTGCACATTAATTTTGTTGTATATTTAAAAGGAATAGCAAGTTATACATAATAGATTTGCAGTTTCATGTGCAATCACCTCTTTTATTATACTACGTTAAGAAGATACTTGTTTTATTCCAGAAGTAAAAAATAAAATTAATTTTAAAAAATAAAAAGACTGGAAAGGAAAGGGAGAGACAAATTATAAAGGGATTTTAATACAAAACAGAAGATTTTATATTTGATCCTGGAAGTGATTGAGAGTCACTGGAATTTATTGAATAGGAGGAATGATATGGTAAGACCTGCGCTTTAAGAAGATCTCTTTGACAAGTGAGGGGAGGAAGGACTGGAGTAGAAAGAGGCTTATGGCAAGAATACCTCCCTTATTCTTTACCAGTACTTTAATAGAGGTACTAATAAATAGTATATTCATGTTAGGAATATAAAGTTTGAGTAGCACAAGGAAGAATAAGGAGTATGTGGGAGTTCTAGATTATTAATGAACTAGGAAATCAGTCCCTAAATAATTGAGAATTCACTACAGAGCCAATGTGGGACCTAACTAGTGTATAGTAGGAAATTAACAAGACATTTTGATGAAGGAGAGGACAAGGAGAGGGAGAGATAGATAGAAGGAATTTGGTACTCAAAAATTATTTTAAAAAAACAAATGCTAAAAATTGCTTTTAGGTATATATAAAAACATTCTTTAAAAAAAAAAGACATCAGAATGACTGTCTGCTCTCCTAAGGAGGGATTCTATTATTTTCTGGGCCCTTTTTATTTTCTGAGCAGCTTTGCATTAAAAAAAATGATAGTGTAAGATTTTAGTAGTTCATTTTAGAGGAGATTATCATGTATATCAGGAAACTAAAGCTCCCTACTCTAGACAAAGAAATGTAATCTTGGGGCCAGCTTCCCAGAGAAGAGATGAGAAAACACAACTCACTTCTTTGCGGAGGTGGAGGGCAGTGGGTTATAGAACACTGCCTATACTCTGAGGCTTTATTTCTCTGTTGGTTAATTTTTGCCTATCTGTCCTTTTAGCTGTTTTTTTTTTTTCATCTTTTGCTACAGGGAATAACTTTCAAGAACACAGGGCAAGTGAGGAAGGGTGAAGTATTTCTTAAATGAAGGAGATGTAAAAATAAACAAAAAAAAACTCTTAAGGGTTGTTGGCTATAAAAGAATGTATTTTGGACCAATCTGCCTGGGAGGAATAATGAGTATGGAAATATCCCATATGCACTTAGGATACATCCATCGGAAATTATTTATGTCTGAATTCTGTGCAAAGAGTGACCCCTTTAGCTGACACTGGAATTCTTTCTACATGACAAGCATCTGTTTCATCCAGCTATACCTACCTTTTGTGTAGCACAAACCAGCTACATTTAATCTTCTACCTTACTGACTGCCAAGTATATAATATAGTTTTATACATAGCTCCAATCCCTCTTTTGGTTACATTAAGAGGAAGACTTGGGTGGGAGAGACAGCAAGTTTTGAGAATAAACATTTAAAAAATGACCTCTAGACTTCTCCAGCCTAGGATCTGAGTTAATTCTAGCAGAATCCAGATTTAAAGTGAACTTTTCCTGATGGCACAATTAAATAGCTTCAGTTTTTACCCATAAGAAAAAGTGAGATCCACTCATTTTGGTTCATTTATTAAGCTCCCAGGACTTTGTGCTTGGTGTTGAGGAGATAGAGAAAAAACAAAATGACAGGCATTACTCTTAGGTAATGGAAAGCTTATTGAATTTGGGGTCAAAGACCTGACCCCTTTTAAAGATATGTGACCTCAAACAAATTCTGGGCCTCAGTTTCCTCATCTACAAAATGGTGGAGTTGGACTAACTCAGGCATGTGGAACCTGCAGGCTCAAGGCCATAGTGTTGCCTTCTAAGTCCTTGGGTATGACATTTTGACTTAGTCCAAGTTTTATAGAACAAATCCTTTTATTTATTTAATTAATTAATTAATTAATTAATTATTTTTGCTGCTTTTTGGAGGGGGGAAAGCAGGGAAATTGGGGATAAGTGACTTGCCCAAGGTTACATAGCTAGTTAGTATTAAGTGTCTGAGGTTGGGTTTGAACTTAGGTCCTCCTGACTTCAGGGCCAGTGCTCTATTCACTACACCACCTAGGTGCCCCAACAAATCCTTTTATTAAGGGGATTTGTTCTGTGAAGTTCTGTGTTCTGTGAAGCCTTGAGGCTGCAGGTTCCCCACCTCTGAATTAACTGATATCTAAGGTCCCCTCCAGCTCAAAGTCCCAGAAATTTTGTAGTGATTCTTTTCAGTTTGCATAAATTACCTACTTATAGTT
This sequence comes from Petaurus breviceps papuanus, assembly GCF_028583685.1. Classification (NCBI taxonomy): domain Eukaryota; kingdom Metazoa; phylum Chordata; class Mammalia; order Diprotodontia; family Petauridae; genus Petaurus; species Petaurus breviceps. Next base: position 20,278,623 of record NW_027185616.1, read on the forward strand.
CTCATTTGATAAAGCAAGTTTTTAGCATGTATGAACTGATATCTTGATAATCTCGATGTGCCCTTATTTTTTTCCATTTATCTTCAATTTCATCTCTTTCAACTGACTAACTGCTATCTGAGACAGTATTCTTAGACACACAGCACTTCTCTGTAATTTTAGAACCCTCTGGGTGGCTGAGAAGAATTTCCCTGTGGGAAGCATTTAAGGGTCTATGATTTACAATATAGTTATCCCTTCTACATCCAAAGGTTTAGGGGCGTGGCACACTCGTGATCTGGAAAATCTGCGTAAAATGTTGACCCTCCCTTCATACCAGAGAAAAAGTCTGAATTTTTTTTTCTTTTCCTTTTATGGGGTGCTTACAGTTCCTTATTGGCAATTTAGATTTAAGTATATAGTCATAGGCTCTGTGGTATCTGCTTGCCTTCAGTGTCTGTCATCCGTGGCTTCCACAAACCTCCCCAAAATTCCCATTTAATTTCTTATGCCAACCTGCAATATATTGAAACTGCAATGGTAAACGTCATGATGTAGAAGAGATAACTGTATATTTGTGTCTTTTGTTCCTAGGTGTTGGAAAGTTTCAAAATAATGGATTATAGTCTTTTGCTGGGAATCCATATATTGGACCATTCGCTAAAAGAAAAAGAAGGCGAGAGCTCACAGAATGCACCTGATGCTAAGCGGCCTGGGATACAGAAAGTCCTCTACTCAACAGCAATGGAGTCTATCCAAGGCCCCGGGAAATCTGGAGATTCTGTAATCACTGAGAGTACTAATACGTAAGCATTAGCATCTAAGCATATTAAGAGAGTCACAGTTTGGGTTGAAAGAGATCTCAGTTCATCCCATAACAGGAAAAAAAAAATCCCCATAAGACACCCAATGAGAAGCCATTCTGCTTTTGCTTTGATGCCCTCCAGTGAAGGAGCCCACTAACTCCCTGAATAAGTCCTTCCCCTTTTGAATAGCCCTAATCATAAGGAAATTTTCCTCCTCAAGCCTTTGGTTTCTTGTTTACAACTTCTACTCATGGCTGCTATCAGTGCCCTCTGGGGTCAGGGGGAATAAGTTTAATCCATTTCCCACAAAGTCACCTTTCACATACTTAAAGAATAAAGAAGTATTGCCCCAGCTATCCCTTTTAGACATTTAACTAGAAAATCCCAGTTCAAATCTGGCCTCAGACATGTACAAACTGGATGACCACAAGCAAGTCATTTAGCCTCTGTCTGTCTTTTCTTATCTGTAAAATGGGTATGATAACAGCACCTACCTCTCAGGGTTGTTGTGAGGCTAAAAATGAGATAGTCTACATTCACTAACTTCTTTCAAACCATAAAGCACTACATAAACGCCTATTATTATTCTTAGTCTTATGGCAGATTTGTTGTGATTTTGATTATGTAAATAAATATTTTATTTTGTAAACTACCATAAATTACTCACCTGCCTATCCTCTGTCATGGAGATACCTTGGAAATAAAATTAATATGTTCATAATTCTTTGCTACTTAATGGACAAGTGAGTTGCAGCTTTCTTGGTTAGAGTTACCAACCTATCAACTCCATTTCAGTTTTTTGTTTGGAAGAGCACAATTTCTAACAATTAACTAAAAGTCTTTAAATGGTTTTGTTGTTCTTTAGTACTGACTATTCACAGCTTCCCACAGAGAAGATCACTCGAGAATAGGAAATGATAACTTTGATTTCTTATCTATCACCTAAGTGCATGACAGTCATTATGGTTGTAAGGCAGAGCCTCTTTTCTACACTCAGGGAGTTCTTTTTGGTAACACAAAGATAAAGGATGTAGTCTCTGGCTTCAGCCAGATGTGACAGCAACTTTGGTATTTCTTTGCATCTGTAAAGTGCAGATTTGCTAACAGAAACAAAGCAAAGGATTGAAATGAGCTGCATGCCCACGTGCACATATGGGATCTGAGCATGGGGGCTCACAATTTTAAAGCCAGTCTCCTCTGTCCTTAATTGTATAGCTCCTAGATTTCTTGATTGTTGACCAGATCATAGGCATGTTAGGCTATTATAGATGAATCTACCACATTAAATCACATTTTCTGACCTTTGTGCTTATTTTAAATGTGATTCACTTGAACAAAATCTACTATGTTCAAAGCACTAGAGAGATATCAAGGCTGATATGTAGATTTGAGAGTATTCTGTGTAGAAATGATAATTAAACCCATGGGAGCAGATGTGATATTACTAAGGGAGAGAGTCTAAAGGTAGAAGAGAAAGAAGGGTGAGAGACAATTCAGGAAGAGGGATGAGAAAGGGGGGTAGAGGGGGGAGAGATGAAGCGCTACAGTCAGAGGTAGGAGATAGATGAGGATTCAGTCTGTTTTGCTGAAAAGAAGTGGAGAGAATGAGAAGAGATGATTGCCACAAACTACAAGGGAAGCGGTAGAATGAAGGAGGGGTTGGGTAGTAAATAACAGTGTCAAAACCTACAGAGAGCTTAAAGACTATGAAGGAAGATGAAAGGAGGCAAATTCTACCCATCTAAATTATCATAGCCAGCCAGCCCTTTACAGATGACCATATCATTTATGCTGGAATCAGCCTGTGTGGTTTCTGAGGTACTTCATTCAGGATTACCCACAGAGCAGCCTTTGATTTCAATGCCTCTTCTAAAAGGAGCAGGGAGGGGGGGGATATCATATCATCGCTATGTTTCATTACTCTAAAAGACTGGTTATGAAATTCTATTCTACAGAAGCTTATCTTGCATTTTCAATGAGTAAAGCCATGTGCCTCCACATTCAACCAAATACAAAAGTGAGTGAGATAAAGTCCTCCCACTTCAGGTTGCTTAGAATTTCTTAAGGGGAAGAAAGCGAGAATGCAAGTACATGAATGTGATTTTTTTTAAAGTAAAAACATATAAAAGAGTTATGTTGTACTATAAGATTTCAAAAGCATGAGGGATCTCTTCTGGCTAGGAGAATCAGGGAAGGCTTTGTGGAGGACAAATTTCCAATGGTCTTGGAAGAATGGGCAGAATTTGACCTGATAAAGATATGGGAGGAAGGTGTTTCACATTTGGGGGAATTATATAAACAAAGGTATTGGGACAACGAAAAGAAAAACATTTATGTCCATCATTCATATGGAGAACAGCATAAAAAGGAGGGGATACCATGAGATGTTGGTTGGAATCAAATTATAAAAGACCTAGAATAGGAAAGTAAGGAATTTTCACTTGATTTAGTAGCCGTAGGGAGTCGTGGAAGGTTTTCAACACTAATGATGTGACTTGATCTGTACATTTAGGGGGATTTCTCTGACAGGGGATTGAATGTGAAAAAGACTGGAAGCAGAGAAAACAGCAGACTATTGGCAATGTTAAACCTGGTTACTAAATTTATTATACTTTCAACAGTTGTAGGTCCCTTATTAATGATAATATTTTAAAAAAGCAGTTTAGCCTATGGTATGTGATGAAATTTTTCTCCTTGATTTATCAACAGAATGGGAGGCATTCCAGCTAAAAGCCATAAAGGAGATAAACTACTCTTATTTATGGGCATTATTGATATTCTGCAATCATATAGGTAAGAAAAGGTGTTTAAAAAAAAACAACCTTTGCAATATTTCTAAATTAATCAGTATACAATCCTGAAATATCATTATTTCCTTTTTTTTTCAATTTTTGCATCTTTAGGTTAATGAAGAAGTTAGAACATTCCTGGAAAGCACTTGTTTATGATGGGGTAAGCTACTTCTATATGAGTTGTTAACATTTTGATTACTGTGTGTTCCCAATTTACTTTATATTATGAGAATTGGATGACTAGAACAGTGAACCACTCATCTCCACAGAGAAAAGACAGAAGTATCAATACTAAGCACAATCTTGAATTTGAAAGGGAAAATGGGGCCATGTAAATTGATCATCTGCCTCTTTTTTTATTCTTTTTTATTGGGGGGAAGTGGGAACCAATCAGGGTTAAGTGACTTGCCCAGTGACACACAGCTAGTGTCTAAAGCCAGATTTGCACTTCAGAGTTGGCACTCTATCCGCTTGCCCCCTCCTTTTCCTTATCTTTTAACAATTATCAGTAATAAAGAATCTCAAGATAACTATTGACTCATAGCACATCAGAGCTAAAAGGAGCCTTGAATGTTGTCTATTCTAATTTCCTTATTTAACAGCTGAGAAAACTGAGGGTCAGAGAAATGACAATCCTTCCCCAAGGGAACCAGCTAGTTTGGTGGCAGTGCTGTGATTCCGACCCCCCAGGACAAGGTCCTTTCCTTCTACCAAGTAGATTGTATAAGTGTGAAAAAAGACAAATTTTAATCTGATTGTAATATTTCTACCACAGAAGAGCCAGTCACAGCATAACTGCAAGAGAAGACACTTTAACCGTGTCTTATCACACTAGAACAGATAAATGTGAGGCAAAGTCAACTTTCATTACAATGAAATGTTTAATCATTGATTAGGGTGACTTATGAACCCATCTGCCCTCATCTCAAATGATTTGTACATATAGATAAAAACCCAAATAATGTCATGTAACTATGGCATTAGGATTTTTATTGTGTGAGTAAGGTTGTATTCTGCCCTTTGCCCAATTTCAAATCTAATAGGTTTCTAACTAGAATTGTCTTTCATATATATTGCAGATGATGTTTATTATATTATGTTTTTGTTTTTATACATTTATGGGACCCTCTCCCTAAAGGATAACATCCATCCTGTTAGTCTTTTCTATTATGAGAAACAATTAAGTCTGTTCTCGATTAAGCAGTGGAAGACCTCTTGTGCAGGGACATTTATTTCCTCTTTCTATCCTTTGGCAGAATCTGTAGGATCAGTGTTCAAAGAAAATCCAAGAATACTGTAAGCCATTAAGAGCAGTGTCTGATTTATTGCTTTCCTTGACTTGCCAGAGAAGCCTTGTGGACAGAAACATGGGTCATGGAAAACAGATTTATCACGATTTTCTCAAGAATATTCCCTTGTCGGGGTGGCCAGGTGGCTCAGCGAGTAAGAGCACCGGCTCCAGTGTCGGGATGACCTGGGGATCAAATCTGGGCTCAGATACTTAGCACCACACCCAGAAATAACTGGCCGTGTAACCTTGAGCAAGTTACTTAATCCCAATTGCTTAGGGGCAGCCAGGTGGCTACTTAGCACCACACCCAGAAATAACTGGCCATGTAACCTTGAGCAAGTTACTTAACCCCAATTGCTTTAAAAAAAAAAAGAATATTCCCTTGTTTTTTGTATATTTCTGTTCTTAGATTATCATTAGAATGGAATTGAATTACCTGTGATATTTCTATTGTCTTTCCAGGATACCGTTTCAGTTCATAGACCAAGTTTTTATGCAGACAGGTTTTTAAAGTTCATGAATTCCAGAGTTTTCAAAAAAATCCAAGGTAAGCATTTTATTAGCATTTTATTATTTTTATTAACCTTACTATTAAAAAGTTGAAGGAGACATCTTTTGGGCCTTGTGTGTAGTCTTTGTTATGAATGAATGAATGATTGAGTGAATGAATGAGTAAATGAGAAAAGCATTTATAAAGTGCTAACTATACACCAGGCACTGTCCTAAGCACTGAGGAGGCCAGAATTTAAAGAGAAGAGTCCCTGAATTCAAGGAGTTTACTACGTTCTATTAGGGGAAGACAACACATAAAGGGAAGAGGTGATCTGAGAAGGGAGTTTTGTTCTGGGAAGAGGTAAAGGAAGCTACACAATCAGAGGCCCCTGATAAATCACCTGGGTGACTGACTGGACAGGTTATAAAAGGTGGGGCATGGCCTGAAGTCTAGGGCTGGCCAGTCAATAATTATTGGGCCATTAAAGTTTCTGCAACACGCTAGGGATCTTCTTAGGGCTTTAAAGATATTAATGTGACTTATCACATTTTAAAAGCACTTCCTGGTTGACAAAGAGCTGTCTTCATGGCAATCTTGTGAGATAGTGCCATGTATTGTCCCAGTTTTCAGATGAGGAAAGAGAGGTCAAGTGACTTAAGGCCACATAGCTAGATAAAAGTACAGCCTGCTTCTTCACACTATAATGTTTCAGTGTTAATTCATGCTCTTGTCTCATTACTCATGTTGATGATAATGACTATGACCAAGAAGCCATTTGTCCTTTTTCCTTTCTGCATCTCTTGCCTTGCCTTTCCCTACATCATAACCCACAGAACAAGCTACAAGTTTTTTCCTTGTTCTCTTGATCCTTCTGTCTCTATTTCCTTTCTATTGACGTCATTTTTTTCTATAGCTACTTCCTTATTGTCTCCCTTTTCGAGGAATCCTGTGTGATCCCAGCTAGCAATGATATTTTGAAACCTTGGAAGGGTTGAGGATTGACACAAATTAGCAGAGAGGGAATTTTAAGTATGAGGTGAACAGGAAAAGAGTCAATATACTGCATGTATAAGGCAAATCAGAGAATTTTTGTTTATTTAAGAAGCTGGGATAGGGGAAGACTAAAGCAAGCAGAGACTGACCTGAGATTTCATTGGTATAGAGAACTCAGCCAGTGAGGAACTTATAATAGTTCTCCCAGTCCTAATAAGATAAGTACCTTCTCTGTAATAATAACCTCAGAGAGTTTCGTAGAGTCCTGAGAAAGATTAAGTGATTCTGCGTGTCAGAAGCAAGACTTGTGCTCTATCTATTATGTCAAAATGCCTCTCAAAGACAAACATAGATCATTGAAATCTACTTATCGGGGGCAGCTAGGTGGTGCAGTGAATAGAGTGCCAGCCCTGGAGTCAGGAGAACCTGAGTTCAAATCTGATCTCAGACACTTAATACACAGACCCAAAAATCTAGCCCTGTGACCTTGGGCAAGTCACTTAACCCCAATTGCCCTTCCTTCCTCCCTACCAAAAAAAAAGCAAAAAAAAAAAAAAAAAAGGCAATCTACTTATCTATTATTGAATGTTGTTCAGAGTCAGTTTTAAAGAATTCTTTCAAAATCCCCTTTACCAGTTCCAATTTTCTCCCCTTCCCCACAAAGAAAAAGTAATGCAAAGTTCAGTTTTATCATCTTTTGTTTTCTATGCCTATCAAAAGTGGGCAGTGCTAGTGAGCTAAGAATACACAATCAGATAATCAATAAATCTTTATTATACACTCTATGTCTGTGCTAAGCCTCAAGATACAAGTCAAAAGTCACATAGTCCCTGCCTTCAGGCAACTTACATTCTCATGGGAAAGATAACATGAATATGTATAAGTAGATACATTATGGAAACAAAATGATTACAGGACAGTTTTGGTAGGGAGACCACTGGCACCTGGTAAAAGGGGCAGGCAGGGATAAGGAAAGCTTTGTGGAGAAGGTAGGAAAGGGATTCCAAGAAGCAGATGTAAGGAGAAGGAGCATTCCCATCATGGAAGATGGGCTAAGAGCGTGCAAACTGGAAGTAGAACATTTGTATATAGAACACAGGGTAAGAAGATGGGCAACAAGCATTTATCAAAAAGTTTTTTATGTGCTAGACACTGGGCTAATAAATATACATATTACATATGTATACATATACATACTATGTGTGTATATATGCATACTGTATATTTATATATAGTAACCCCGTGTGTATATGCGTACTATGTGTGTATATATTTATAATGTATCTTTATCTATAGTTACCCTGCATATATATTACATACTATATGTGTATATATACATACTGTATATTTATATATGGTA
>NW_027185616.1:20286346-20298301 GCF_028583685.1 Petaurus breviceps papuanus
ATACATACTGTATATTTATATATAGTAACCCTGTGTGTATACATACTGTATATTTATGTGTAGTAACCCTGTGTGTATATGTACTATATGTGTATATATTTATAATGTATCTTTATCTATAGTTACCCTGCATATATACATATTATATGTGTATAAATACATACTGTATATTTATGTATAGTAACCCTGTGTATATATACATACTGTATGTTTATATATAGTTATCTTGTGTGTATATATACATACTGTGTATATATATAGTTTCCCTATGTGTGTATATACATACTATATGTGTATATACACATGCTGTATATTTATATATACTTAACCTGTGTGTATATATACATACTATATGTGTATATACACATACTGTATATTTATATATATAGTTACCCTGTGTGTATATATAAATACTATATGTATATATATACATACTGTATATTTATATATAGTTACCCTGTGTGTATATATACTATGTGTGTGTGTATACATACTGTATATTTATATATAGATACCCTATGTATATATACATATATATATGTAACTTCTAAAAAGACAGACTATAACAATTAATAACATTATTACCTTGGACAAGTCATAATTTCTTTAAGCCTCAAATTTCCTTATCTGTAAAATAAGTATAATACTTTCAAATAATGTTTAACATTAAAGCCATATATCACCCAAGTGAGCAAACTCAAATATTTAAGTGGTTAGGAAAATCCCTCCCTGGTGGCATGGAGGTAGGGTCCAAATATAAAGATGAGCAAATGTAAACCAAAAGCCAGACTGGGTTGGTATCAGCAATACCAAAACCCAATGGAATGAAATAAGCAGGGAAACCAAGTTTATAAGCAAAGAGTCAGATCAGGAGATTAATTCTAAATCAAAGACCAAAAAGTCAGAGAACTTCACCATTTGTCTGCTTCAGCCTGTCTCCCTAAAATTCTTCTATTTTGAGGATAGAGTGCTGAACCTAGAGCCAGCAAGAACTGAGTTTAAATCCAGTCTATGACACTAACTACATGACCCTAAGCAAGTAACTTAACCACTCTCTGCCTTAGTTTACTCATCTATAAAATGGAATTAATAATACTTCCCAGGGTTGGGATGAAGACATAATGAGAAAATATCTGTAAAGTTCTTTGCAAACCTTAAAGTGCTACACCTGGCCATGTAACCTTGAGCAAGTTACTTAACCCCAATTGCTTAGGGGCGGCCAGGTTGCTCAGCGAGTAAGAGCACTGGCTCCAGTGTCGGGATGACCTGGATCAAATCCAGGCTCAGATACTCAGCACCACACCCCGAAATAACTTGCTGTGTAACCTTGAGTAAGCTACTTAACCCCAATTGCTTTAAAAAAAAAACCTTAAAGTGCTATATAAAAGCTATTTTTATTATTGTGATCTTATTATTGGCCCCCTACCCTATACCAAAGTAGTTAGAAGCAATCACGATTCCTTACTCAGCTATACCAGTAAAGATATGAACTCATAAATATAAAGCAACATGTAAATGTGAATTCTATTATTTTTAGAGAAGACAAATTGGAAGGTGAACCCTGTTAACTTACAGTTTATTCTAATGAGGAAGGGAAAAGATGATCTAAGTTGATCACAACATATTCCAAGTCCATAATGTATGTCCATCTCTGCATTTTGCAGTAAGGATTTTTGGATTTAAGACTACTTATGAAACTTGAGCGCCTTTTCCCCTCCTCTCTAAACTAAAAAACTGTTCTTCTCTTCTTTCTCACCTTGTACACCCTAGAGTATTCCCCCATTTAAGCTCTTGCAAATTGACTTTTTGAAGAGACCCATTTGACAGCATCATCTGAGTCATGAGAGTCATAAGACGAAATACAATTGTCCTAAATGAAGTGACTGTCAGGGTCTTCTTTGTGAAAACCTCCACAGAAGAGTAACATAGACAAAGCTTAAAGAAGTTTCTGCCTGTCTTCTTTACTCCTCTTCTCCAGGGAAATTATCTTAAAATATTAAGTACTAGACAAAATCATGTCAGAATGAAGAGTGACTGTATAATGAAGTGTGATCCAGCCTCGATTCAAAAGTAATTTCCACAGGAGTTTTTGTAAGTGAATTCACAGAATTCAGAGGAGTTCACAGGGTGATGGTTTGAGTACTTCTGTGTCAGCTTATTTCTCCAATACGTTTTTGAAGTTCTGCAGTATTGAGGAGACACAGATCAGAACTGAATTATGTTTCACACAAAATTGACCCAGCATAGACCAAGGAGAGGCCATTTTTGTGGGAAATCAGTGGAGGAAAGCAGGAACTTGAAGTAACTTGGCTTAAGTTAAATAGTATTACTGTCAGATTGGGCACTGACATGTTCTGAAAATTCCTGAGCCCAAGTTAATATGACCAGGGTCATGAGAACTTGACATTCTTCACCATCTGAACTTACCGACCCATTAGACAAACATTTATGGCAACAACAGTTAACAGTGCTCTACCCAAAAAAGCAATTCTTTAAAAAGTTATGTAGAATTAAAATTTCAATCGTACATGGAAATGATGAAATTTTATACCCCTTGACCTAATGATCCCACTACTGAGCACAAACTTTAAGGAGGTTAGAGATAGAAATAAAAGATAAATCCACAATGTTTTTTAGCACCACAGAACTGGAAGCAAAGGAGGTGGCTATCACTTGGGAACAGGCTATGCAAATTATAGTCTGTGAATAAACTATATTATTATACCTTAAGAAATGGTAAATATGAGGATTTCACAGAAACATGGGGAGACTTGTATGAACTGTCACAGAACAAAGTTAGTAGAATCAGAAGATCAGACACTCTGAGTACAATAACATAACCTAAAAAGCTCTACTTTACTAAAAGGCAGACAAACTCAGTGTAATTACAATGGCCAGTTTGGGCTCCCAAAAGCAATGATGAAACCTATTTCTATCCTTCCTCTGATGACTACCTATATTACCTTGTTAAAGTCAATTTCTGTCCCTAGGGCATCAGTTTCCTCATCTATAAAAGGGGGGATGTTTGACTAGCAAAAAGCCCTGAGGTCCATTCCAGCCCCAGGTATATGATCCTACAGTGTCAGTGCGGAGGCGGGAGCTGACATATGATACATGACATTTTGCATGTTCTCTCAGATATTAGCATTTGATCTGTTGGTTTTCCTTAACTCTTTTTCCTTGTTACAAGGGAAAGTGGGGAGGGAGAATCTATTGAGACATAAATGTGATGTAAAAAACAAAAGTGATAAATCTTTTTTGAAGATGAATACGGAACATTGAGGTATGCTTTTAGTGAGTGAAGGCTTTGATGAGTTCCCAGATCCTTAATTTATCTTTCCAAACCTGTTACAAATTATCCCTCTGCATATGTTCTATGCTCTAGCTTTACTGGCCTTCTTGCTGTTCTTCATACATGATACTATAGCTCCCAGCCTTTGTCCTGGCTGTCTCCCATATCTAGAATTTACTCCCTACCTCTTAAAATTCTTAAGTTTCCTTGGAGACCCAACTCAAGTACCACCTTCCTCATAAGACCTTTATTGTTTCCCTCAGCCATTGGGATATTTCTCTCAAAACTTACCCTGTATCTCATATATTCCTAAATATGCTTGTTTCTGCCGATAAAATGTAAGCTTCCTGAAGAGAAAAAATTGTCTAGCTTTTGTTTTTGTATGCTCATCATCCAGAACAATGCTGGCTCAAAGTGGGTAACTGATAAATATTTTTGATTGTTTGATTAAATGTGCATTTCAGAAAATCGCCTCCTCTTCTCACAGCTTACAAAATTAGAACTGGGAAAAAAACCTTTGAAAGTCAACTGTTGCAACTCCCTCATTTTATAGAGGAGGAAACTAAAGCCCAGAGAGATTAACTTATCCAAGCTCATTCATGTAGTAAATAGCAGAGTTGAGATTTGAATGCAGGTGCTCTGACTCCAAAGCCAAAACTATTTCCTCTTGACCATGCTCTATTCATCACTGTAATATATAAAATAAATATCTTGATTTGGTATTCCCCAGAGATGACTAAAATGTTAAACTACAAAATAAATAATAGCATTTTGTTTCTTTTTTTTTCTCTTCTAGCTTTGAAGTCCTCACCTTCTAAGAGAAGGTGTAATTCCATTGCTGCCTTAAAGGCTACATCACAGGAAATTGTATCATCTGTGAGCCAGGAATGGAAGGATGAAAAGCGTGATTTACTTATCGAAGGACAGAGCTATAGCAGCCTTGATGAAGAAGGTAATATAGACTAACTTCAGATCTGGTTGCCATGGAAACATGCTCATTCACACCTGGAAGGGTTTTTAGCGTTAGATCGTTGCTGTATAGTCTTAGTAGATTACACCTCGTGACATTCATTTTTGATAGAAGCTAATTAGTAGAATAAACTAGGGGCAAAAGCCTCTAATTCTGCAAATCCTAGTGCACTGAACTAGTTCTAGCAAGCCTGTTCACCTTCTTTCCCTCCCCACTCAAACCCACCCTCTTCAAAAATTCATCCCGGTTACACATATTATGCTTTTGATATTCTGGTTGTCTACAATATGTATTTCTTGGAAGAATACCATTGGGAATCTACTAAATACTCAAAGACTTGAATTTCATGGGTCTGTGATCTCATGGATATGCGTATCCATTTTCTAGATACATATCACCACCCATCCATGCCTTCCACACAAGTTTTCTTAATTTTCTAGTTTTTAATGAACTTGAAAAAAATGAACAATTACAAACATTTTTCTATACAAAGAACAGAAAAAAGAGAATTTCATTTGAACCATGAATCTCTGTTATGTACAGCTTGTTTTGAAGTATATATTAAATATTTTTAAATGTATTTATTTTTAATTTTCAACATTCAATCTTAAAAGATTTTGAGTTCTAAATTTTCCCCCCTCCCTATGCCTCTCCCTCTCCAAGATGGCATACAATCTTATCATGGGGATTATTATTTGTCACTCATTAGACTAACCTAACCCTCCTTTCTAGCTCTCACTCTCTTTACCAAATGAACTAATAAATTTCTTTCTAAAACTCTTTCAAATTTTGGGGTTTGCTCTTGGGAACACTCCCTGTTTTACGAATGGAAAGTAAGGCTCAGAATGCTTAAGTGTCTTCCCCAGGTTAACACAGCTAGTAAGAGTCTGAAGTGTAATTTAAACCCAGATGTTCCCAGCTCCAAGTACAGTCGTCTATCTACTATACCACAGATTTCCTGGAAGATATTCCTTACACCACTTGTATCTTATATATGTGAACATTAGGCATATTAGTACTATCACTTATTTTTAGAAGGGGTGTGTGAAGGTGATTAAAAGGAGTCCACACTGACTTCAGAGGGAGTGAAAGTGGGTGGCAAATGGGGATTACAGATTAGGTCAGTATGATCTTCCTTTCATTTATGCTAAACAGAACCTGCAAGGCTTGTTCTACACTTAAATTGTAAGAGAGAAATAGACACATTTTCCTGGTTTTTGAAGCATTAGTCTCTCTTCCAACAATGCACTTCTTATCAACATATCAAAATCAGTACAGACACACATTAATCTCTGCAAATTTTTAAATATATATCACATAAAGGGCAATGGTATGTATGAGCAGGCAAAAACATAACAGATGATTAATTTCAAAGAATAAGAGTAAAAGATGGCATAGGGGAATGTTTGGTGGGGGGGGAAGGAAGAAGGTAGAGTATCATGTGAAGAAAATAAGAGATGACCGGTGGACAGCGAGACTGCTTTAAGGCATTCTTTTGATGCTCGAGAAAGCAAAGATGACCTCCAGAATGCTGAGTGGCCCCCTTGTGGTGAATTTCCAGAAAATGGACTAGAACCATAAAGAATAGGCAAGCATGGCTGGGTTGTGATTAGTGCTGCTGAAAGGTCCATTCGAGTATGAGTTGAGTCTTACTCTCAGGATCTAATCACAGGAATATCCTTGGATAATGTCAATACAATATCCATTACCTACAGCAGTCTTTGGTTGCAATTAGCCATTAGTCTGTTATGTTTATTCTGCACAGATCCTGCTAATTCAAAATTCTTAGAGCTAAAACAAAACCCATGACTTCCCAAGAACATTCCTAATGTAATTTCTACAAACTATTTTCAAATTACTTCTATTCCCTTACCATTTAGTCTATTTTCATGAGGCTTTTTACATTCTTATAGAAGTACAAAAATGAAGTTAACTCTTAATTGAATTTGCTGTCAAACATGTCTACCTTGTGCTTTTGTCACATTTCAAGGACAATCAAATCTAAAGTAATACTGTATTAACTTGGATTCATTATTGTTGCTGCCATTTCCACCTTTCACAGCACTGGGATCCAGGCCCCGACCAGACCTTGTACCCAGCACTCCGTCTCTGTTTGAAGCGGCCTCCTTAGCAACGACAATTTCTTCTTCTTCTCTGTATGTCAATGAGCAGTACCCACATGATGGAACTACACTTTACTCAAGCAGGTAACAGTTACCTTTCAAGTAAATGACCTAGTTATTCATCAAACAGTGTTACCATGGTGACATCATGCCTAGGACAATGTCTCTGCCTGATGGTTTGTTTAATCAAAATGCCATTTTATTCCAATTGCCCCTTCTTGGAAGTAAAAGTTGGAAAGATTGTCACACTCTGTTGTCATGGATCTGAAAAATTCATCAGTAGGAACAAGGCACATGTTTCTCTTTTATGATAGCTCTATTTGTAGAGATTAGCAATGTGGCTGTGTGAAGGGAGCCAAGTCTTTGGTCTGTAATTTTCTGCAAACAGATTTTTTTTTTCCTAAGCAAGTGATTCATTAATATTACATGGCCCCCTGCTAAGGTATTTTAACATTTACTTCATGTCAATGAGCTTAGTGATTTCCATACACATTTAATGTGATTTTCATATTTTGTATGGCTTGTTAGAATTAGCTAAGTTAAAGAATACCTTTGTTGTGTTTTTTTCTTTTTCAAATAAAATATTAATAAGTGACTTCTGATGATAGATAGTGGTAGCTTTGTAGAAACTTGAGATTAGAAGCTACAAATATATAGCTGTATTATTTTAAAACATGAAGGAAGAAAGAGGAATGTATGAATGGGAAACACCTTGTTGGAAAAGAATACTTTAAGATTTCGCTTTGCTCTGCTGAGCTATATAACGGTTTTGTTTTTGTATCTGTAATGAACAAACATAAATATAACAGATTCTCATATGTTCTGTGCCAAAATCTTGATGGTGTCACAGTTAGAGATTATTGCTCTAAGATCTTAAGTAATTTACTTCTTCAAAATTGCGAAAGGTATTTGATTAGTCTCTCAAGATTAGAGATATTTGAAATTATATGCATGGTATTCAGTTGTATTGTGACTCTCTTAATTTAGTAGGCAAAATTAGAGACAACTAGGTGACATTCTGGGCTGGGAGTTAGGAAGACCCAAGTTCAAATTCAACCTCCACCAAATACTAGCTGTGTAACCTTGGGCAATTCACGTATCCTCTATGTGCTTCCAATTTCAATTGTAAAAAAGAGACCAACAACAGTGTCCATCTCCCAAGGTAATTATGAGGATCAAATGAGATAACGGTGCCCAGCACAAAGTATTATTAAAGGGTTTATTTCTGCCCCCCACCACACACCCCAGATAAATAGCAGTTTCTTTATATGGTACATTCTAAGTAGACAGAACTTGGTTATGTAGAAATTTTCATATCTCTAAAAATGGTGGATTCCTACATCAGTGCATTCACAAGTCCAGACGCTGTCCTTATAATGGTGCTTTTGGGGTCAGAGGCAAATATGTGAGTAAGGGTTAAAAGAAGGGAAGCTTCAGGGTATACTTTTGTTGTTATTGTTCAGTCGTGTCTGACTCTCCGTGACCCCATTTGGAGTTTTCTTGGCAAAGATACTGGAGCAGTTTCCTTCTCCTGTTCATTTTGCAGATGAGGAAACTGAGGCAAAGAGGGTTATGTGACTTGCTCAGGGTCACACAGTAAGTGCCTGAGGCCAGATTTGAATCCAGCAAAATGAGTCTTCTTGACTCAAGGCACAGCACTCTATCCTGTGCTCCCCTTAGCTGCTCTAAGTGCTATATTGGTACCCCCCAAAATATCAAAAGTAAAGACTGACCAGTGTTGTCTTTTGAAGCCATTCAAAATGCCCTGTCATCTAGGGACCCCAGTTATTGTAACGACACTGGAATTGTGCTCCCAAGTGCTCTCTCTGTCAGTCAATCAGAAAACATTTATTAAATTCCAGACACTGTGCTAAGCCCTGAGGGTTACAAAGAAAGGTAAAAGATACCCTCTGCTCTCAAGGAGTTCACAGTCTAATGTCAGTGCCCATACATTACTCCACAAACATCTGAATGTTTTTGACTTTGTTGATGCAATGTTCACCTCTCATAGCCATTGAAGTCTGGTTTCTCTGTGTTTTTCAAGGTGACAGTTAACTATTCTAGTCTCATCTGTGACATGAGATGTCAGTAGTAAATGACATCTAAGATCTAAGACTTTTTTTTCTTGTTTAAGTTAATTAATTTATTTTTAGTTTTCAACATTCATTTCCATAAGTTTTCAATTTTCTTCCCTTTCCTCTACTCCCCACTCCCCAAGATAGCATACAATCTGATATAGGCTCTGCATATATATTCCTATTAAACATATTCACATTAGTCATGTTGTATAGAAGAATTAGATCGAATGGGAAGAACTAAGAGAAAGGAAAAACGAAAATAGTCTCCTTCACTCTGCATTCAGACTCCATAGCTCTTTCTCTGGATGTGTATGGCATTTTCCATCATGAGTCCTTTGGAATTGTTTTAGATCCTTGCATTGCTTGGAAGGGTTAAGTCTATCAAAGTCAGTCATCACACACTGTTCTGTTACTGTGTACAATGTTCTCCTGGTTCTGCTCACTTTACTCAGCATCAGTTCATATAAGTCTCTCCAGGTTATTATGAAGACCATCTTCTCCTCACTTGTTATAGCACAACAGTATTCCATTACATTCATATACCACAACTTGTTCAGCCATTCACCAATTGATGGCATCCCCGCAATTTCCAGTTCTTGGCCATCACAACAAGGGCTGCTATAAAAATTTCTTTACATGTGGGTAGTACTTTTTTATTATTCTAAAAATCTTGCTGTATGGAAAATTCACATGTGCCTGTGGGCTAAATTCTATGGAAGTGAAATCCCCAGAACTCCAAATCTTTTGTTATGATAGATTCTTCTTAACTTTCTCAAAGATAGAAATTCTGCCTTCTTCATCTTTGTAACTTCTCTCCCTACCATAATCATTTATGAGACTACCTTGCACATGGAAAGAATTTAATAAATATCTATTGATTTTAATTAAATCAAACATCAATTTAAATAATCGAGCTTTTGGTCAAGATACGTAGATCTTATGTTATTTAGGGATTTCCACAGTAATGGCATTCGCTATAATGGTATTTATCCTGTAGCTATTGATTTTTTTTCATAAACTACCTACCATTAAAATGATTTTAAGTTTGTTACAGACTGAATGTTAAAATGACACCATTATTTTAAAATGTCACATTGCTAAAAATATGTCCCCACAGCTCCTTATTTAAAAATGAATGTTTCCAAGTTTTCCAATGTTATTAATGGTTTTTATTTTCTATTAATGTTCCATTCTGCTTGAGCTTATAATTTGGGTTCTTCTGCAAAATGCTATTGCAGTTTGGATTTTCCATACCATAAAATGATAGAAGTAAAAAAAAAGTGGCAAAGGAAAGAAGTGATGAAATTGAGGCAAGGAGAAAGGGTGGGGGAGGATATGACATGATCCCTGCCCTTATAGGAATTTGGGATTGATCTGAGAAGATGAGACTTAGCTATACCAAAAAAGTTACACATTGTCTTCTATTGTTCTCAATTAAATACAAAAATTGTGGATGCAGACTACAAAAGGCTACCAGAATTTGGAGATGTATGCAAAGTCTCTGATCTTTACCATTATCCCTTAAGTTAATGTGGGGAAAGGAGAGAAACAGCAAGTGAATAGTAACTGGAAGGCAAGTAGCACTCTGTGCATATACTTCCAAACCTGCTAGTCCTGGCTCAGGTTGTCAAAGAATTATCATCAATAAACTGAAAAAGGTAGAAAGGATTATCGCCATTTTTATTGTCATCATTTTTGCCACCTGAGCCCTGCTGGATAGTGCTTTCATTTAAGAAAGAAGACCTTCAGGCATCATCTGTTCTGCCATTCTGATTTCTAGGAGCTAATCTAAATGATACTTTGAAATTAAAAAAGGGTCAAATGCAGATTTTGTCATTCATATAAGAGATCTTTCTGCCTTTTGTTTGTTATGACTCGTTTTCCTCTTGAAAAGAAATATTTTTGTCATGGCACTTTGACTTCATGTTATATGTACATGCCCTCAAATGGTCTCCAATTAACATAACAAGCAGCGCTTGTTCTGACAACTTTTTTATGCTTTTGAACTTTTTCAAAATGTCTATAAGGTCAAAAAACAGCCTCAATGGCTAGATAGCCAAATTAAATATTTCAAGAAGGAAACTGTGATCAGTTAAGACAGCATAGTACAGTGGAAAGAAAACTACTCTTGGAGTCTGAGTTCCAATTACATTTTTGATTCTCACTTTTCTCTGTCTTGGAGAAAAATTAATTAACCTCCCTCAGTTTCCTCATTGGAAAAATTAAGGAGGTTAGACTAAATGGCCTCCCGAGTCTCTGCTAGGTGTAGATCTGTGATCATATTTTCATCCTAGGAGGGATGGGGGAGGGAAGAGGGAGAGCCAATCTAGTAGCCACAGTGAGATATTACTGATAGATAGACAAAATGTTGTTGAAATATCTGGAGAAAGGTCCCCAGTATGCTAGGAGCAGATTTATAGGAAAACAGGGACAGGATGTGTATAGGATGGGAAGGCAAAAGTATGTTACCACTGGAATCATTAAAAGGAATACTTTTTTCATGGCTAGTGGTTTAATTTTTTTCTAATTTTTAATTTTAATTTTCAGTTCCAAATTTTTTCCCTCCTGTCACTCCTCTCCCAACCATTCAGAAAGCAAGAAATAGGCTGCCTATTATACATATGAAGTTGTGTACTTTAGCCACATTGTGAAAAAAAGATGGGAGGAGGGAGAGATGAAAGGAAAGAAAGGAAGGGAGAAAGAAAGAGAGAGAGGGAGAGGGAGGAAGACCCGTATGTACAAAAATATTCATAGCAGCTGTTTTTGTGGAAGCAAAGACGTGGAAATCAAAGGGATGGCCATCAGTTGGGGAAGGGCTGAACAAGTTGTGGTATATGAGTGTAATGGAATACTATTGTGCTATAAGAAACGAAGAGCAGACGGACTTCAGAAAATCCTGGAAAGACTTATAGGAACTAATGGTGAGTGAGGAGAACAGAACCAGGAGAAATTTGTATACAGTTACAGACACAATGTATGTGTGACAACTAACATTGATAGACTGGGCTCCTCTCAGCAATGTGTGTTTATAAGACAACTCCAAAGGGCTCCTGATGAAAAGAGATACCCACATCCAGAGAAAGAGCTATGGAGTCTGAATGAAGATTGAAACAAACTACCTGCTCTCTTTCTTTTTCTTGTTTTATTTTGTTTCCTCTTTCCCATTGTTCATTCCATTGGTCATAATCCTTCTTTACAACCTAATGTTTAATATGAAGGTATTTGTAGATCCTATATTTGACTACATGGCGCCATGGTGGGGAGGGAGAAGGAGGGGGAGAAAATTTGAAACTCAAAGGGATTGTGGAACCGAATGTTGTAAACTAAAAGTAAATAAATTTTAAAAAAAAGAGAGGGAGAAAGAAAGAGAGAAAGCAAGAGAAAGAGAAAAAGGAAGAGGAAGGAAGGAAGGAGAAAGGAAGGAAGGAAGGAAGGAAGGAAGGAAGGAAGGAAGGAAAGAAGGAAGGAAGGAAGGAAGGAAGGAAGGAAGGA
>NW_027185616.1:20298401-20358623 GCF_028583685.1 Petaurus breviceps papuanus
AATGAATTTCAATTTGCACTTGGAATCTGTAAGTTCTGTCTTTGGAAGTAGATAGAC
The DNA here is from genome assembly GCF_028583685.1 of Petaurus breviceps papuanus. Classification (NCBI taxonomy): domain Eukaryota; kingdom Metazoa; phylum Chordata; class Mammalia; order Diprotodontia; family Petauridae; genus Petaurus; species Petaurus breviceps. The sequence continues at coordinate 20,298,459 of NW_027185616.1, forward strand.
TGAATAGTAACATACTGAAATGCTGATGATATGTCCTACAACTTTGCTAAAGTTGTTAATTGTTTCAACTAGTCTTTTAGTTGAGTCTCTACCATCATGTCATCTGCAAAAAAAAAAGAAAAGAAGAAGATAGTTTTGTTCCTCCGTTGGTCTTCTTATCCCTGCAATTTCTTGTTCTTGTCTTATTGCTACAACTAGCACTTCCAGTACAATATTGAATAATAATGGTGATCACTGACATCCTTGATTTACCCCTTAACTTATGGGGAAGGCATCTAGTGTATCCCTATTACAAATAATGCTTACCTTGGTTTTAAATACTACATATCATTTTAAGAAAAGTACCACATATCGGCCTCAGACACTTAACACTTACTAGTTGTGTGACCTTGGGCAATTCACTTAACTCCAGTTGCTCTGCCTTCCCCCCTCCAAAAAGCAAAAAAAAAAAAAAACTTTTTTTACATCTTTTTTTATATTATATGATTTTTGTTTTTTTTTATTGTTGAAATAATTAATTATGCTGATAGTTTTCCTAATATTGAAACGGCATTGCATTCCTAATATAAATCACAACTGGCCATGGTGTATGATCTTTATGATATAGTGATATAATCTCCCTGCTAAAATTTTAATAGAGATTTTTACATCAATAGTTATTAGATAAATTGATCTGTAATTTTCCTTCTCTGTTTTTGTTCTCCCTGGTTTAGGTATCAAAACCATATTTGTGTCATAAAAAGAATTTGGTAGAACTGGAAAAAGTACTTTCAATAGTGAGATCATAGATTCATCAGAGTAGCCCTTGCAAAATTAACTATTGATCTATTCATTTTTTTAAAATATGGAAACAAAACTATTTTTAAATAATGGGGGTGGAAGGAGAATAAAGCATGATTCCTTGGGAAAATAACATGACAGAGTAGAAAGAGAGTAAAAGCTGAAGTTAAGAGCCCCAAGGTTCTTAACATTTACCAATATGACCTTAGATCAGTTGATTTTTTTTTTAAAGCAATTGGGGTTAAGTAACTTGCTCAAGGTTACACGGCCAGTTATTATTTCTGGGTATGGTCCTGAGTATCTGAGCCCGGATTTGATTCCCCAGGTCATCCCAACACTGGGGCCAGTGCTCTTACTCGCTGAGCCACCTGGCCGCCCCTAAGCAATCAGGGTTAAGTAACTTGCTCAAGGTTACAAGGCCAGGTGTTTCTGGGTGGGTGCTAAGTGTCTGAGCCCGGGATTCGATCTCCAGGTCTTCTCAACACTGGAGCCGGTGCTCTGACTCGCTGTGCTACCTGGCCGCCCCCAGTTGATTTCTTTTTGAATCCTCAATTATTTTCTTCTACAAATTGGGGATCATGATATTCATATCACCAATTTAGAGGGTTGTTATAAAGCAAACGCTTCTTGTCTTATTACTACAGCTAGTATTTCTAGTAAAATATGAATAATGATGATAATAGACATCCTCATTTCACCCCAATCATATTGGGAAAGCTTCTAGTGTATGCCTATTATAGATAATGCTTGTAATGCTGTAATCTGGAAAGGATACTAGTTTTGGAGTCAGAGGATGTGGGCTCAAATTTTAGTTCTATAGCTTGCTACCTGTGTGACCTTGTGCAAGTCACATCTTTAAAATGAGGAGTTTGGACTAGATGACTAACTAAGGCTCTAGGTCTAAATATTATGACCTACAATCTTAATCTTTAGATTCTGAGATAATTTCCAAATTTAATTTGCCCAATTTTTTCCTGCATTTTCACTGTTTTCTCTATAATGCAAGGCCTGGGAGAAGAAACAAAATAATATCCTTTTAATAGAAATAGATTTGTCTTACTTTTAAGCTGTGACTACCTATGAAGCCCTACAGAAGAGGACACGTTTTCATTGATCCATCGTTTGCTCTTCAGCATTTTTCCCTTCAAAGCTTTCTCTATCAGCATCCTGTCCTCATGTTCCAAGCAGCGCAGATTTTTTCACGGCCCATGTTGGGTACTCAGAGTTCTATCCCAGTAAACATACCTTGGCTGCATCTGGTGAGCATGAAGTGTTCATTAATCCACAAGCATTTGTTGAGTGGCTACTTTTCTCCTGCTACCTTCGTAGGCACTAGGGATATGAAGACAAAGAACGAAACAATCCCTACCCTCAAGGCCCTCACGTCCTAACAGAGGGGACAACTTTTACATCTACGAGTGTATGCAGCATAGATATAACAAGATTAAATATAAACTAATTAAAAAGAGAGAATACAAACACGAGGGGTGGCAGATGGGGAGGATGTCCAGAAAACTTCATCTGCAGAAGGTGATGGTTACACTGAATCTTCAAGGAAGAGAAGGATTCTATGAAGCAAATGAGAGGAAGGAATGCAGTAGAGGTATGGCAGGTACAAAGGGATGCAAATGGGAGATGGAGTGCTATGAGTGAGGAACAAAGGAAATACCAGTTTGGCTGGATTATACAGTGAGTAGTAATAATGCATATTGACTCTGTAAAGTCAGGTCGGATGCAGGTAGTGAAAGGCTTAAAAAGCTGCACAGAGTCATTTATATGTTCTCTAGAGGTAACTGGCGTTACTGGAGTATATTGAGCAGGGGAGTAAAATGGTCACAGGAAGGAATGGCGTCTTACACTTTCTTGTCTCTATTCTGATGTCCTCAGTTTTGCTGATGAGTGTTACGTAGAGAATTTTTTTCCTAATTTGAATTTTAGGAGAGTCTTGTCCTATGTTGAACCACTATTTGTTGTTTAATGAGAAAGGGGGATAGTTATTTCTCAGAACTGTTAAGAAAGGGGAAAGGAAAAGGGTAGATTTGACAAAAACTTAATGCAGTCTTTAGTGAATGCTTTCAAATAAAAATTTGTATGAAAATTGAATCATGACCACAATCAGATATATTTCCCCTTTGTTTTTATAGTCATTGGTATACAAATCCTTTCCAGTTCCATGCTTCTAGATTTCATATGGTGTAGTTCTCAGAATTATTCCAGACAAAATGGACCCATTTAGTATTTAACTGTAAAAAAAATAATAATAGCTAACATTTACATAGCATTTAATGTGTGCCAGGTGCTGTGCTAAGTGCTTTACAAATATTATCTCATTTGATCCTCACAACAGCCCTGGGAGATAAGTGCTATTATTATCTCCATTTTACAAATGAGGAAACTGAGGTTAAGTGACTTGCCCAGGGTCACACAACTAGTAAGTAGATGAGGTCCAATTTGAACTCAGGTCTTCCTAACTCCAACCCTGCTACCTATTCACTATACCACCTAGCTTCCCCATAAATAGAGCTTTATGGAATATTAGACTGGTAGATCTAAACAGATTATAGATTTACATCAGTTGTACTCCACTACACCCTTGAGAATAAGGTTTAAAACATTTAATAATCAGAATAAGGTAGGTATCATTCATTCACTTTGATTAAAACTATTATCCATTGATGAAACAACTCTCCTCTCATACCTAGATCATACCATACCTACAGTCAAATTATAAACTTGGAAAATGTGATATTTCCTTATTATCTTCTTAAGAAACTATCCTGACCTATCTTTTCATGTATTTGCTTCATTTACAACAAAGTATAATTTAGGTGATATTTTTAATGTAATTTAAGAGGTAGCCTAGGAATTACTATTGTATCATAGATCTAGACGTTGTTTCAGTTGGGCATGTTGAGTCTTTCAATTCTGCTTACTTCATTCTAAAATTCTAAATCATTTCATATAAGTCTAAGGAAATGTGTGGTGTCATAAATAATGTGCTAGACTTGGAATCAGGAAGACCTAGGTTCAAAGTTTGTCTCTGACACTGTGTGACCCTAGACAAGTCACTTAACCTCTCTTGGCCTCAGTTTTTCATCTGTAAAATGGAAAATAATAATACCTTGTAGTACATCTCCCTCACGGTATTGTTTCTGAGGATCAAATGAGACAACATACATAAAGTACTCTGTCTTAATCATTATTGCTTCCATTCTCTGAATTCTCCATATTTGTCCATAGTATTTCATTTCAGTAATGCACCACCATTTGTTCAGTCATTCCTGAATTATTGAATGCATTTTTGTTTCAACTTTTTGTTACTACAAATAAAGCTGCCATTAATATAATAATTATGGTCACCAATGACCTTCCATCCTGGTTGAGGTTGGGGTTAAAGAGACCAAAGTTTCATAGATATCCTGAATCACCACTTTTCCCCTTCCAAAAGTCAGTCACACAGTAGGAAAGCTATTTATTAGTCTTAAGTAGAGAAGCAGAAGGGAAAGGATATTCTGAATCACAAAAATAAAAGGTCTAACAGAAATTTTCTCTAGATTAAGTAGGTAAGCAAATGGAGTTCCTCTTTCAGTATATGAACAGTATAATAACTTTTCTTACATAATTTTGGGGTTCTATTCATGAATCTTTATCTGTTCAGTCTTTCTTTTCACATATGATTTTGAATAAGATTTCTTTTCAATGGGAGTAGCTATAATCATGTTAGAATAGTTGTTGGGGGGGGTTCCCATTAAGCAAGTGAATCATGACAATAATAGGCACTAACGCAGAACATCAGCAAGTATACCATCTTCTCTTACACAGAATGGCTTGTAAGACTGGTTCATTGTCATCAGAGCAATCAATTAAGAATTTATATAGGACAGTGAAGCACCAAATGAAATTGTCAGACATCATGTGGTTACTCAAAGTCAATAGTCCCTGCTTGGCTGAATATGACCCTTTTTAAGGACATTAGAAAGCTGTTGGAATATCTCTAACTAATTTGTCTGTACAGGAAAAACTGGAAAATGACTATATCTTGTCTACCAAAAAAAAAGTTATTAAATTTTAAATATCAGCTCCCAAAGTAGAATGTGAATACTGACCTACTTACCCGTAGAAGATTTTTTTGGATATTTTATTTCTGATTCACAAAATGTTTGCCCTTTTGCTTTTCTACTTAAGACAACAAAGTGCCTTTCCTACAGCTTGACTGACCATTGAAAGGGAAAAATTGGTAATTGAGGATATCCATGAAATTCTGGTCTCTTACTCCTATATCAACCAGGATCCAAGGTCATCCATAACCATAGTTTTTGGTTTTTGTTTTTTGGGTTTGGGGGAGTTTTTTTTTTTGCTTTTTTGAAGGGGGGAAGGTAGGGCAATTGGAGCTAAGTGACTTGCCCAAGGTCACACAGCTAGTTTTTTGTGTGTTAAGTGTCTGAGGCTGGATTTGAACTCAGGTCCTCTGACTCCAGGGCCACTGCACCACCTAGCTGCCCCAACAAACCATGGTTTTACTAGGTGCCATTGCTTCCTGTACTTACCTGTACAGGGCTTGTGACACCCTATAGGAAATACAAATTAAGGGGGTCAGAAATCAGACAGTCCCTGTCCTAGAATTAGTCTGGCTTCTGTGTCTTTATAGCTGAACTTCTTAAATTCTGGGTCCTTCTTTGCCCTCATGTCTTGTTTTTTTTATTAACCTTCCAGCTCTCAAGACTTCACCTTGTTTCTGAGTATGGTAAACCAGTTATTCTATAGTTCTTGATTTTGTTTTCCTAATTCCTAAATCTTCAGCTTGTTTCTAAGTTCTGGAGCTGTTGGGATATTGACCCTCTAGTGTATTAATCCCAGAGTCTCTATAATGTTCCTGTTCTCTCCCAATCCAGGCCAGCCTTCCAGAAGCATTATAATTGTATCACTTTGGGCAAAAGATAAATGAAAAGCAGAATAAGAAGTAGGTCTAATGAAATTTTGAATATAAGCTTAAAAGATCAAATAAGAACAAAAAGTGAATTTAAATGTGAGAATAAGGATCAAGAGAGATAAACAGGGAAACTGCTTAGGGGCGGCCAGGTGGCTCAGCGAGTAAGAGCACCGGCTCCAGTGTCGGGATGACCTGGATCAAATCCGGCCTCAGATACTCAGCACCACACCCAGAAATAACTGGCCGTGTAACCTTGAGCAAGTTACTTAACCCCTATTGCTTTAAAAAAAAAAAAACAGGGAAACTGCATTAAGGAACCATAGAGAATAAAGAAATGGCAATACAAAGCATACATGTACAAACTGGCATTGCAAAAATTAACTGAATTGTAAAAAGACATATAAAATAAGACTATAGGGGTTGAAGAGCTTAATATTCCTCTTTCAGACCTGGATAAGTCTAATAGAAGGATAAAAGGAAAACTATAGAACTGAACAAACTATTGGAGAATGTAGAACTAAAAGACATGATTTTTGTGAGTGAGAACACTAGTCTCTGTATTTCATAGTCCCACAAGGTGCCTTACAAGGCAATTTTGTTTATTATCTTGTTAGACTTAAAATACACTTTCAAAAATTATATTAACAAAAGTTTACCAGTTCATATACAATTCCTTTTTGTTCTTTGTATTTTGAAATTCTGCATTTGATTAGGTTCGTAATGAAAAATAAATTGGTTTTAGCTCAAATGTTTGAGAGGTCCAGTGCAAATGCAGAGAATATATAAGTACAGAGAAATAAATTAATAAGCTCCTTAAAAAGCTTATATCTGACCTTGTATAGACTTCTGGTTATTTATGTGTGTGTGTGTGTGTGTGTGTGTGTGTGTGTGTGTGTGTCCCACTACATCACAAGTTCCTTGAGAGTAGAGCCCATATCTTATTTAATTTCACATTCCCTCCCCACAATATATTGCTTTTTACATAGATAAAAATTGCTTAATAAAAGCTTTCTCTACCAAAATTCTATTCCAGTGGCACATCCTATTATGGAGGTAATCCTAATTTCTCAAAGGCTATTCTATTGTGCCAGTGATGACCCAACTCTAGTGAGTCCTACTAAGCTGGAAAGATTTTAAACTGAAGTAGGCAATGTAGGATATCTCTCTCTTCACAAAAACAAGTCTAACTACAAGTTTGGAGAGACTTGTCTAAAGATTGTCCACAAGATTCTTTAAGGATGACACCAGGCATCTTTTAAAATAGCAAAGTAATGTAGCAATTCAAACCAGAAACCTTTCACAAGAGTTTTTGCATTTTAATGAGGAACAGAGCCTGAAGCAAAAAAGATTAGAGACTAATGCTAGAATTTCAGGCATTAGCTAAGAGGTAGAACATTATTTGGGACCTTCACAAGCCTCAAAAGTGATACCAGAAATGTTGCCTTACTCTGTATACATTCCAACCCTGTATAGAAAATTTACTGCAATAAGCCAAAAATTAGTGAGAAATTTTGAAAATTAGGTGGATTTTTTAAATATGTCTCAAAATCCTACTAGACATTTCTCTTTCTGATTCTTCCTTCAATACCTGTTAAAATCTTATTCTTTGGCATACATTGTGTTTTGTGGTTTTATGTCAATATCTTTTCATAGAAAGTGTCCCAGAGAGAATATCAGTAACTACTGACCCATATGCCTACTTTCTTATCCCTGCAAAATGTTTGAGAATAATTACATATGTACCAAGGGCATCCTTTATGGAAATATAAGAAGAGAAAAGACAGAGTTTCACAAATAATATTCTACAATAGACTTTACAGTCACAGAGTTGGCAAAAAAATAGCAAAAGGAAAAAGAGACAAAAAGAAAAAATGTTTTGGTTTAGTAGAACAAAACAGCTCTTTAAAGTCACTTCTCCAATAAGATGTGTCCCAGATATATGTAGAATCTCCTTAGATTCATGGAAAGATGTAAATACAGAGATACCTTTGGTCATTGATCCTCAGATTATTAATATCAAGCAAAGCATAAAACAAACAAAAAAATAAAACAAAGTAACAATGCTCACCAAAGATAGTTACCATATCATGGAGGACTATAGCTCATATTCCATACATGGTTAAGTTCTCCAGATGTCTCTATGTAGAGATGGCATTTTGATGATTGTACCAAAGGTCCTGAACCATTGCAAAATCTATTAAATGAAATCACCAATCACTCAAAAGTGTCTGGTCTAACTAACCACACTGAAAAACCAAGTGGATGAAAAATTTCTATTATCTGTGATGTGTAGTTATGCCATTCTCCAACTGTGATTTGTTGTTGAATACACAATCCACACAGCTGGTGTATCAGAATTTTAGAACAGACACTGAGAATGGACAAAGAGTTGGATTCAAGCACTTTATAAATCTAGCTTTGTTGTGTATGACAGTTGCAGATTCTTCTGAATTACTCTGGATTATAATTCAATGTGAGGTGTGGGTCTATAAAAAAAGATTTGGTCAGCAACTGTCTCAAAATTTCATCTTTCAGGGAGTAGCTAGGTAGTGCAGTTAATAGAGCACCAGATCTAGAGTCAGGAGGACCTGAGTTCAAATCCTGCCTCAGACACTTAATACAAAAACTAGCCTGTGACCTTGGGCAAGTCACTTAACCCCAATTGCCCTCCAAAAAGCAAAAGAAAAAAATTCATCTCTTTTGGGGGGCAGGGCCAAGATGGTGGAGTAAAAGCAGGGACTTGCTTGAGTTCACACCCAAACCTCTCCAAATACCTGTAAAGAATGACTCTAAACAAATTCTAGAGCTGCAGAACCCACAAAATGACAAGAGTGAAACACTTCTCTAGTCCAAGACAACTTGGAAGGCCAACAGAAAGGGTATATCACACTGGGTTGGGAGCAGAGTACAGTCCACCGTGTGCTTCACCAGGCACAGAGATGGCCTAAGCAGGCCTCAGGGGACTCAATTGCTGGCAGTGATGGTGATTTCCAGACTTCTCAACCCACAAACACTTAGAACAGTGTGGAAGGTCAATGGGATACCTCTGTAGGACCTGGGTGAAAGAGGAACATGTGGTCTGACCCCAATCTCAGGGTGGTAGAGGTGGTGGTGGTGGCAGCAGCTGCTTCCAGAACTCTGGGCCCACAGACTGTGAGGGATCCAGCTGCTGATAGAAAACCCCACAAGCCTGTAACAATACACCTACCCCCAGCCACACTGGAAGCAGAATCCTGCCTTCACAGGGAGTTAGAAAGTCAAGTATTTGGCTGGGAAGATAAGTAAACTATGTAAAAAACAAATCAGACTATAGAATCTTACTTTGGTGACAAAGAAGATCAAAACATACAACTAGAAGAAGACAACAAAGTCAAAGCTCCTTCATCAAAAGCCTCCAAGAAAAATATGAATTGGTCACAGGCTATGGAAGAATCCAAAAAGAATGTTGAAAATCAAGTAAGAGGGAGCAGCTAGGTGGCGCAGTGAGTAGATCATTTAAAAATCATGAACAAAAAAAGAGCTCAGATATTATGTTTTGAGTAACCCTGATATTCTAGAACTAGAGGGTAAAATAAAAATTGTAAGAATCCACCAATCACCTCTTGAAAGAGATCCCAAAAGGAAAACTCCTAGAAATATTCTAACCAAATTCCAGAGTTTCCAGGTCAAGGAGAAAATATTTCAAGCAGCCATAAAGAAACAGTTTGAGTACTGTGGGGAAGTACAATCATGATAACAGAAGACCTAGCAGCTTCTACATTAAGGGACTGAAGGACTTGGAATCTGATATTCTGGAGGTCAGAGGAGCTAAGATTAAAACCAAGAATCACCTACCCAGAAAAACTGAGTATAATACTTCAGGGGGGGGAAACAGATATTCAATGAAATAGAGAACTTTCAAGCATTCTTGATAAAAAGACTAGAACTTGAATAGAAAATTTGACTTTCAATACAAGACTCCAGAGAAGCATAAAAAGGTAAACAGGAAAGAGAAATCATAAGGGACTTATTAAAGTTGAACTGTTTACATTCCCACATGGAAAGAGGATATTTGTAACTCATGAGACTTTTCTCAGTATTAGGGTAGTTGGAGGAAATAGGTAGGTAGGTAGGTGGGTAGGTAGGTAGATGGCACAGAGTTGAATATGAAAGGATGATATCTAAAGAATAAAATTAAGGGGTGAGAGAGGAATATATTGGGAGAGGGAGAAAAGGAGAGATAGAATGGGGTAAATTATCTCACACAAAAGAATCAAGAAAAAAATTTCACAATGGAGGGGAAGAGGGGAGAGGTGAAAGGGAATGAGTGAACCTTACTCTTCATTGGATTTGACTAAAGAAGGGAATAACATACTCAATTGGGTATTTTACCCTACAGAAAAGTAAGAAAGAAGAGGATTGGGGGAGGGGGAGACAGAAGGGCCGGCAGATTGGGGGAAGGGGTAGTCAGAAGCAAATACTTTTGAAAAGGGACAGGGTCAAAGGAGAAAATAGAATAAGTGGGGGGAGGCAGGATAGGATGGAGGAAAATATAATTACTCTTTCACAACATGACTATTATGGAAGTGTTTTGCCTAACTACATGTGTATAACCTATATTGAATTGCTTGCCTTCTCAGTGAGGGTGAGTAGGGAAGGAAGAAGGGAGAGAATTTGAAAATCAAAGTTTTAAAAACAAATGTTAAAAATTGTTTTTACATGCAACTGGGAAATGAGATACAGGCAATGGGGTAGAGAAATCTATCTTGCCCTACAAGAAAATAAGGGTAAAGGAGATGGTGGGGCATGATAGAAGGGAGAACAGACTGGGGGAAGGGGTAATCAGAATGCATGCCACCTTGGGGTGGGGGGGAGGGGAAAAATGGGGAGAAAATTTGGCACTCAAAATCTTGTGGAAATGAATGTTAACAAAACAGGAAAATTATAAAAGCTGGAGATGTGGAAAAATTGGAATACTAGTGCATTGTTGGTGGAGTTGTGAACTGATCCAACCATTCAGGAGAGCAATTTGGAACTATGCCCAAAGGGCTATAAAAATGCACATATACTTTTACCCAGCAATACAGCTTATAGGGCTGTATTCCAAAGAGATTATACAAATGGGAAAAGGACCCACATGTACAAAAAACATTTATAGCAGCTCTTTTTGTGGTGGTAAAGAATTGGAAATCAAGGCAATGCCCATCAATTGAGGAATGGCTAAAGTAGTTATGGTATATTAATTTAATGGAACACTATGGTGCTATAAGAAATAAAGAGCAGATGAACTTCATAATAACCTGGAAAGACTTATGTGAATTGATGCTGAGTAAGGGGAGCAGAACCAGGAGACATTGTACATAATTACAGACACATTGTTTCTGTGCTGACTAACTTTGATAGACTGGGCTCCTCTCAGTAATGCAAGGTTCTAAGACAACTCCAAAAGACTCATGTTGGAAAAAGCTATCCATATCCAGAAGAATTATAGAGTCTGAATGCAGATTGAAGCAAACTATTTGCTCTTTTTTTTTTTTTGCTTTGTTTTGTTTCTTCTTATCATGGTTCATCCCATTGGTTATAATTCTTCTTTATAACTTGACTATTGTTAAAATGCTTAATGTGAAGGTATATGTGGAGCCTTTATTGGATTACATGCCCTCTTGGTGAGGGGGAGAGAAAATTTGGAACTCAACTTGTGGAACTGAATGTTGCAAACTAAAAATAAAAATTTTTTTAAAAGAGAACTTTAAAGTGAAAAGTGAAGGGAATGAAGACAGTTGCTCACATGTATCTCGAAGACACATACCATAGAGCAGAATTATCAAATATGTAACTCATGGGCCTGATACAGCCAGCAACAGTACTGTAGTATAGTTTAAAAAAGATTTAAATGTAATTTAGAAATGGTTAACAAGTAAATAACAATACAATGCAGCAGGAAAAAAAAAAAAAGGAAATTTTTAAACCTAAAAAATTAATTAATTAATTTTTAAAAAGGAATTCATCTCCAAATCTGGCCTCCAACACTTGATCACACTTACTAGCTGTGTGACCTCGGCCAAGTCATTTAACCCCATTTGCCTTGCCTTTCCACTCAAAAAATATTTTTCATCTCTTTTGCTTTTCCTATATTTAGCTACATCTGTGAGCTGAATTAGCCGCTCTGAATTAGAGACATCAAATTTGAACTCTGAGGAACATTTGAGTTCCAAATAACAAAAATTTAAGGGATGAAACTCTTATTTATTCACTACTAGGCATTAATTATACAAAGACATGGGATATTTTCAGTGGAGGGCACCTAGCTCTCTATAATCACCTGGTCATTCAAAACTGTAGGCAATGAAGGAAGTTGTTTTGTTCACCTGTGTTGTTAACTGAGGCTGTTATTTAGAAGCAGATTGATATGTTGGAAAGAGCACTAGATGTGGGTTTGAATCCCAGCTCAAATACTTACTAGCTATCTAGCTTTGAATACTTCTCATAATGTATTTTGATCCTCATTTTCCTCATCTGTAAAATGCCATAGCAATATTTACACAACTATCTTACCTGGCTGTCGTGAGGAAAGAACAGCTTTATGAAGCATAAGCCCCTATGCAAATCTACAAGATTTATTCACAATGTTGCCTAGACGAATTTTCACATTTTAATGGTGTTTGTTGTCTGATAATGTTTATAAAGTACTTTAAAATTCCTTTTTAGTAGGTCTTGTTAAATGATTAAGTAATATATTGAGTGCTATTAAAATATGCAAAACTTTTAATATTTGTTGCTTGAATATGCACAGAGATATTTTGCAATCATAAAAAGTAAATGATTACAGGTGATGTTTGTGTGCACAAACATAAGAGTACATCAACCGTGTAAAATCTGGCACAAAACTTAGCCTCTAAATTGAATTGTGGGTGTCAAATAAAAGAGTCCCTTCCTTCCTCTGTGAAATTTATGGGTATTCTAGAGTCACGAAGATGCTCTAAAATGCTTCATTTGGAAGCATTCCTGTTTGTGAGTCAAATGTCAATATGTCCTCTTCCAATCAAAAATTGTCAACATAATTCACCAAGCACAGTGTGGAATAGACTAAATGTCCTCCATAGCCGGACCAATTAAGTCATCTAGCAATCCTATATTTAGGATTAAATCAGAATCCACCTTAGCTTTGTAGTCACACTAAAATCAAGTTGAAGATTAGACAAGGGCATGCAATTCTTCATTGCCTGGGGAAATCTAAGTATTCTGCCTTATCAAGTAAAAAGGGGGAGATTAAAGAGACCTGGCTGATTTCTGAATGAAAGATTGTAACACTTCAGTTTTTCAGTGAGACTCATTCTGCTACAGTACCATTCAGCAGGTCCCTGTCTACCTCAAGATAAGAGTTAGGAATCTAGAAGGGAGCAAAAAACAGCAAACTGAGTACTGAGGCAGGGGCATAATAATTCAAAAGTAAAGGCATGTCTGTGGGCAGCTTGGTGGCATAGTAGATAGAGTACAGGGCCAGGAGTCAAGAAGGCTCATCTTCCTGAGTTCAAATCTGGCTTCAGACATTTACTAGTTATGTGACCCTGGGTAAGTCATTTATAACCCTGTTGGCTGCAGTATCCTCATCTGTAAAATGAAGTTGGTGAAGGAAATGACAAACCACTGTAGTATTTCTGCTAAGAAAACCCTAAATGGAGTCACAATGAGTCAGACATGACTGAAACAATTAACAACTTAAAGAACACATACCCTTTATTTTAATGTGCTAAGCCTGCACAAGAATGGTCTGACATGGCCTTTATACTGATCTAAGCAACATCTACAACATCTAAGCAAAACTACTTTCAAGATTTCTTGGCTCTTCAAAAGTCCATTGAGATTTCTCTAGATTTGTAATGCAAAGTTTTCATTTTATTTCTTTATTTTAATAAATAAATAAAGATATGTGTTAGTTTAAACACCCAAGGGGGAAGGAGACTTTGCTTCCCTTTGAAATTGTAACTTTTTCCATTTATTGTACTCACTAACCATGTCACACTTGTCACTGATCTTGCCACACAGTGTCATTGTTACTGATGTGAAGAAACTAAAACAGAAATTCCTGGCACAGTTACTATTTAGAGCAATTAATTAACTGATAAATCTTTCTTATAGAGCTAAGTTCATATTATTCCCAATATTGACTTGAATGTAACAGCTAGTCATGTATAATCTTTATTTTTTTTTTGATAACTTGAAAACTATAGCTTTTACAAGCGAAATGATTAGTTTATAGCCCTAATTGTCAAGCTAATTATGAAACATATTTTTACTTTCTAATATTATTCAGGAACATTTCAATATGTAGTAGTCAGAAATTTATTCTAAAATGCTACGATAGGGGCAGCTAGGTAGCACAGTGAATAGACTACTGACCCTGGAGTCAGGAGGACCTGAGTTCAAATCTGGCCTTAGACACTTAACACTTACTAGCCATGTGACCTTGGGCAAGTCACTTAACTCCAATTGCCCTGCCCTACCCCCTCCCAAAAAATAATAAAAAATAAAATGCTACTGTAAGATAACAGATGCACATCCTTTTATTTTTTTAATAAAAACAAAGCCTTTTGGATCCCTTCTGCCATATGTGACAGTGTTAATAGCTTAAAGCTATTATAATAATAGCTTACTTTAATAGCTTAAAATGTACCTTGACTTTGGGGACACTCTGTATGTATAAATGAACAATATGAGCTATACTTTTAATTGTCCTAGAACTATCATTGTTAAAAAATCTCAAGTCTTAAATGCCAGAGATTCTGAATGATGAAGAAACAAATCATGAAATATCCTAGTACTGGAGGAATTAAAATTGCAACTCCAAAAGGCATCCAAAAGATATTTGAAATCTCTAAGAAACAATAATATGTTACCAATAATAGTAATTAACATTTTATATAGTATTTTGTTATTTGTATTATCTCATTTATGTCTTGTAACAACACTGTGAGGCAGGTTCTATTATTATTTTTCCTATCTTACAGATGAGCAAAGTGATATTCAGCAAAGTTAAGTGACTTGCTCAGGGTGACATAGTTAATAGGTGTGAGAGCAGAATTCAAACTCAAGTCCTTCAGATATTAACTTCGGCTCCATACTATACCATGCCGTCTCCCAAAGGTGACATGTGAAAAAAAAAAAAAAGAAAAAACAGCATTAAATATATTATCGAGGAAACATAGCTGGTGAAAGGGATAGGCTAGTCATATTTTGTAAGCTAGAGATTTGCTTCAGTGGGACATCTGGTAGGTTTTGTTATCATTGGTTGATCTTATCACAAATTAGTTATCCTGATGTGGCAAATAGGAAATGCAAACAGTACTGAGGAATTGAAATCCTAGAATAGTTTCAAAGTGCTTCTGTTCCTCCAGCTAGAAGATTCTTTGATTAGGTGAGGAGCTTCAGACCATAATTTGCTTGTTAATTTGCTTATTTAAAATGATCTAAGGTCCCTTTCAGTGGAAATTACACTGAAGAAGAGCCATTAACATCTGCTTTGCTGCTGTGTGCTAAGGACCATGGGACTCTTCCACCTAATGTACACCTAAAACTTAACATATGTGCTATCTTCCCCATTAAAATAGGAGCTCCTTGAGAGCAGGGACTCTTATTTTCTAGGCGTATCCTCAGTAAATATAGTAAGCCAGTCAATTAATCAAGACTTGCTCAGGTGCTTGCTATCTGCCAGGCACTGTGTTTAAACACTAGGGATACAAAATTTCTCTCTCTCTCTTTCTTTCTTTCTTTTTTCTTTCTTCAGGGAGCTTGCAATCTAATGGGAAAGAAAACATGTAAACATGTGTATACAAAATAAGCTATATACAGGATAAATAGGAAATCATTAGCAGAGGGAAAGCACTGAAATTAAGAGGAGTTGGAAAAGACTTTCTCTACAAGGTGGGAGTTTAGTTGAGACTTAAAAGAAGCCAGTAGGCAGAGTTGAGGAGGGGAGTTTTCCAGGCACAGGGGACACACTGAGAAAATGTCTGGACCCAGGGGACAGAATGTCTTGTTTGTGGAACATCCAGGAGGCCAGTGTCCCTGGTTTGAAGAATATGTGGCAGAGAGTAAGGTACAAGAAGGTTTGAGATGTAGGAGGAGGCTCAGTTTGTAAAGGGCTTTGAATACCAAACAAAGGATTTTGTGTTTGATCTTGGAGGTGATAGAGATACAGTGGAGTTTACTGAGTAGAGGGGGTGTAACCTATTAGGCCCTGTGGTTTATGAAAATAACTTTGGTGACTGAGTGGAAGATGGATTTGAATGGGGAAAGGCTTGAGGCAGGCAGACCCACCAGCAAACTATAGGAAGAATCCAGGCATTAGGGGCGGCTAGGTTGAGCAGTGAATAGAGCACCGGCCCTGGAGTCAGGAGGACCTGAGTTCATATGTGACCTCAAACACTTAACACAAAAAAACTAGCCATGTGACCTCGGGCAAGTCACTTAACCCCAATTGCCCTACCTTCTCCCATCCAAAAAGCAAAAAAAAAAAAAAAGACAAGAATCCAGGCATTAGGTGAGGAGGGTCTGCACCAAATTGGTGGCAGTGTCAGAGGAGACAAGGGAGTTTATTCAAGAAATGTTGCAAAGGTTAAATTGATAGTCCTTGGCAATGTATTCAATATGGTGAAGTGAGAAAACAGCCAAGGATGTCTCCTAGTTTATAAGCCTGAGGGATGTGGTAAAAGGGAAGGTAAGAAGTGGGGGGGGGGTTAGGGAGGAAATAATAAGTTCTGTTTTGTTTAGTAAATGCTTAATGAATGCTTTATCCATTTTCAAGAAATTTAACTGTAAGGGGAGGAGAGATACAGTATGATAGGTAGCAAGGATGTTTAACTCAAGTAAAAAGCTTTTAAAGATGGGAAGGAAACATAGATATGCCTATAGACATGAAGAAAGGAACCAATTGATAGGGAGAAGCTGAAAGTAAGAAAAAGTGAAGATAAAAATGAGCACAATATGATGGAAAATATGGGAAGGAATGTGAGAGTCCATGTAGGGCAGTTGGCTTTGGTAAGAAGTATTTAATCTGAGATGTAGTGAATGAGAAAAGGGGGGAGGGGAATGTCTGAAATGATTTTCATTGAAGAGGAGGGAAGATGGGGAAGCTCTCAGTGAGCCACCTCATTTTTTCAGAGAAGAATAAGGCAGGATCAGCAGCTAGGAGAAGGAGGTGGTGGAATTATGGAAGGTCTGAGAAGAGATGAGAAGATTTGGAAGCACAGTGCCTGGCACATAGTAAATAAAGACTTAGTGATTTGACTTCAAACAGCCTCTCTGGGGAGTGGGATAATATTAAGGAAAAGATTGTTTGCCTTACCACATTGAGGGCCCAGTATTATACAATATGAATCTGTGATTCATTGAGAGACATTGTCTATATCTTAGAGATAAATAATCAGCAGACTGAAGTGTTGACGTGTGTATGGAATTGTGCTGAACACTGGAAGTACAAAGATGAAAAATTATAGTTCCTTGTAGTTATAATTTACTTTATCATTCTGGGGCTTGTATTTGTGTGCATGTGGGATTCATACTTTCTTCACTCTATGACTTTTCTGAAGTTTTCTGCACTAGAGATAATAGACCAGTTCAAATCAGAAGTCTGCTAGAGAAAGAGACTGTTTAAGACAGGGTAGGGACAGAAGTTATAAAGCAAACTTTTCTATAACTGCCCCCTTCCTGTTGATATCCTTTAGTCTAAACTTTTCCACTTAGCCTTTGGTCAGCACCAGAAATTAACTGATCCCTGTTTCTGAAGGAAGGAGATACTGTCATTGGGCGCAAGGTAAGAAGATACCTGAGATAGTCAGCGTGGAGTCATTCCGCCAGACTCGCCTCCCTTTTCAGAGGGCACCTCTCAGGGTTAAATTACCCAACTATCCAACTGCTGACGATGATCTCTTTGTACAGCCATGCCTTCAGTGTTTGTTGATGGTGACTTTCAGAAGCCTTTCTTCCTGCTTCCTTGACAATGGTTTTCTTTGGGTCTAACTTCAAGCCAAATTAAATGAAAACTAGAGACGTGATCCCTCCGGGGGGGAAATACTTAGATGAAAATGCATCTCCTATTACCAAACTGTTGAGACCATTGACATACTTACTCTGCTCCTTTCCCACTTTTTTTCTGTTCAGAGATTCTGAGTGACTAACATTCTCTTCAAAAGAAATGAAATGGATAGCATGTTTCCTTCCCAACAGAAATCTTTAGACACTTCCTCCTTTTTTGTCATTATGTCTTCAGTTTGTTTTGAGATGATTTTCATATTCAGACACAGTCAAGATTTCACTAAGCCTTGATTGTTTTAAATTTTGTACAGTGTAGACACTTAGACTGTAAGTGTGTTTGATTACACCCTGAATCAAAGGGGGGGCTTGGCATTTAAGCCAGCTAACTGTACTTTTAAAAGTATTTACACAGGGATGATTATGGAGCCATTAAAATGGGGAAGAAGTCCGAGGATAAAATATGAATTTATAGAAGATAAACATCCTAACAACTCTCAAAGCAAAAACATACATTAATAGTATGGGCTTATACTGCTTAGATTCTTACTCTCTCACAAAAGGACCAGTATGTGACTCAGGAACTGTTCTCACTCAAAGCACTGTCCAATAGTTGAATGGAAAGATATGTAGCCACCAAGAGGTGGTCACTTGAGAAGTAGAAGGAAGAGAAATGTATGGGAGAAAATAGTCTTCAACCTTCTTGTTAAAATACATGATCCCGTGTTCATCCAGTCTCCTACTTCTTGGGTAGTGGCCTAAACCAACACATAAAGTGTAGGAATTCATGCAAGCTAGAGACCTTGAGCTGACCCCTACATGATAAGACAGCCCCTCTTAGGAAACCATAATTGCATCTTATAAAAGGAAGATCATTGGATTTGATGTATGTCAAAAGACTCTGCAACTAACTGTATAACCTGCCAATCATTTAACTTCCCTTAGCCTCAGTTTCCTATTCTGTAAAATGAAAACAGTGGGTTAGCTGGTTTTTTCTAATCCTAAATCCCATGTACATTGTATTGTCTTCGATGAGCCACTCAGACCTTTGGTGAATGCCAAACAAGATGTTGTTAAACAAAAAGATATCCTGAACCCCCTGGGGTAACATTGAATACCTTGGGCCCAATGACAGTATCTCCTTCCTTCAGAAACAGAGACCAGTTAATTTCTGGTGCTGACCAAAGACTAAGAGGAAAAGTTTAGACTAAAGGATATCAATAGGAAGGGGGAAGTTATAGAAAACTTTGCTTTATAACTTCTGTCCCTACCCTGCCTTAAACAGTCTCTTTCTCCACCAGACTTCTGATTTGAACTGGTCTACTATCTCTAGTGTAGAAAACTTCAGAAAAGTAGATTCAGTTCAGAAACTGATTCCCAAATAGGGTTTTGATCTCAGGAGCCACTGAAGTTCTGGACTGTATTTTCAGAACAGAATAGCTCCCAGCTTCCTAGGGGCTAGAGACTCCTAATCCAACTCCTTCTCCTCTTTCCCTAATAAGAATACACTAAAGCCACACAATGACCAGCTCTCTTTCTTTCCTAAAAAATGTTCAGAAGAAGAAAATCCACAAGTTCCTTCGATAATGTGCTTTAGTACACTCACAAAAGAGAGAAGCTATCATGTGGTAAAGAAGTCAACATTTCTCTTCCTCTAAACCTTAACAGAAATACCCACAATAGTCACAGCTCGATGATCACAAAACAGCCAAGAGTCATAGTGATGCTGAATAACACCCACGTTGTAAGGCTATGTCACCGAGACAAAAAATATGCTGTAGGTTGTTGTGTATACAAAGGCATGGTTTGCCCTGCAGCATAACTGAGGTTTTTAGAGCTTATTAACTGAATTTATTGCTGTTTGGAGACCATAATTTGACATGATTTTTGCCTGATCTACACAGGACCAAATGCACATGATTTGGGGTTTTATTGTCAAACTCCTTATTTTCCCACAACATTTTGGGTTGTAACAAAGAAAACTTTACAGAATCACAGACTCTCAGTGTTTGGGAAGATGCCTTGCAGGTCACATGATCCAACCCGTACCAAAGCTGGAATCTTTACTATGACATGTCTGATGAATGACCACCAAACTCCTGCATGAAGACCTCTAGCCTTGGGAAAATGACTGTCCCTGGAGGCAGACCATTCCATTTTTGGATCATTTCATCAGGAAATGTTTCCTTATGTTGAGCCTAAATTTACCCCTTAGTGACTTCTGCCCATTGTTCCTAGGGCTTTCTTCTGGGGCCAAGTAGATCAAGTCTAATCCTTCTACATGATAGCCCTTAAAAGAATGTAGGTGTCATCACTCCCCTGCCCAGGGCTCCTCTTTTCTGAACTAAATGTCCTGAATTCCTTTAAACAGTCCTCATGTTTTATAACTTCCTCTCTCTTCACCCTCCTGGCGGCTTTCTTCTGAAAATACTTAGGCAGCACAGGACCAAGAAAAGAATCCTGGGACCTTCCATTAGAGATTTCCCTCTAGGTTAATGTGAATTTTTTTAAATCATATTTTACATCTAGTTATTTATCATTCCAAAAGCAGCTAACTTTTTATTACCTAATCTACATCTCTCCAGCTCATTCACAAGGACAACACAATCTTACACATTATGATATGGCAGAGGTGCCCATTGATTTCGTTGGTCATCTTGGGAATAGAAAAAAAGTATATTTTTCTTAACGCTATCAACATGTTTAAATTGTGGCATGAATGGCTGGGATTCTTTCAGAGATCACAGCAGCCTTCTAATGGCCCTATCTTGTAGTTTTCTTTCAGGTTTAATTCTCTTTGCCTCTGTAGGCTTTCCTACTGAGGACCCCTCTCCTTCAATTCTTTGAGCTTTTGCTTACTCTTCCATATTCATTTGACTTCTATGACACAGCTTACTCCTGTTCCTCCTCCTGTCTCTCTGACCACTTCACCTCAGTCTTCTTGGCTGCCCCATATTCTTCTGCCTCCTAAACATAATTCCTCTTTGTCCTTGAGTCCTTGGTTTTCTTGTTTGGTCTCCTACTGCAATGATGATCTCATCTCCAGGAGTTTGGGTTATTATTCTTATGGAAATTATTTTAAAATCTGTATGCTCGGCTCTGACTTTCTGTCCAAACCATATCCCAATGTATGCAGTTGCTTCTTATAATCTTCACCTGAATGTCATTCCAACAACTCAAATTCAACATGCCCAAAACTGAATTCCCCTTTTCCCCAAACTTTCTCCTCTGGCTGACTTCCCGTGTTTTGTCAGCAATATTGTTGTACCCAAGTCCTGTGAATTTTAACTTCACGTTATCTGTCATGTCCATATTTCCATTCCCATTGCCAGTATCTTGTTCAGTCCCTTACTACTTCTCATCTAGCAAATTCAAGGTATCCCACATCTCGCTACCAGGTTAAACTTCCTAAGCCACATTTCTGATTACATCGCTCTCTCAAATCCACTCTCACATCTTTATATCCAAAACTGAACTCACTATCTTTTTTCACAATCCACCTCTGCTACTATCTATACACACACACACACACACACACACACACACACACATATTACTGCCTCCAACTCTTGTCTTCAGGGACACAACATCAAGTTAACCACTAGATACCAGGGACAGCAAGAGGGCTGTTACATTTTACAGCAAAACATGAGACTTCCAAAGGCAGGCAGATGGCAGCTATGGGTCCCCCACATCCCCATCCCATTGCCCACTGGGGAAGGGAAGAGGGAGAACCCAAGCCTGTGAAACCCAGAGGAACCATACAGAAACAGGAAAAAAAAAAAAAGCTGCAGAACAAATAATAATAATAATAAAACAATCTAGTGTGACCTAATGTGATGATGTCATCACTGATATGGAAAGCGTTCATTTCCTGCAAAATACACTTTCAAGGTGTGGGAGGTATAGGAGACCAAAATACAACTCTGCTCCAAGACTAGAATGAGATTCTATCTATATGTAAGAGGGAGGAGAGAATCCCTGTTCTATTAGATGGTGAGTAAGGGAAGGGTGCGTCATATTGGGAGGGTCCTGGTGCCCCCCAGCCAGCCTGGCAAGGTTGGCTCAGCAATGTGCTGGGTGGGGTGGGATGCATATGTACGTGTACATATGTGTGTGTATGTGTGTATATTTTTATATTGTGTGTTGTGTACATGTGCGTATGCATATACGTGTGTGCATATATGGGTGTTTGTACACGTGTGCGTACACACACATACCCTTTCACTGACAAGGACACAACTACCCCCCTACTCATGCAGACTCACAACCTCAATATAATCCTCAGCCTCTCCCTTTCACCCTGCGTATCCATTCCATTGCCAAATCTTGTCATCTGTACCTTTGCCACATCTCTTGTATGTGGTTCCCTCTCTCTACTCACACAACTTTCATTCAGTCCCTCTTTACCTGGACTATTACAATAACCTGCTGGTCAGTGTCCTTGCTTCAAAGACTCTCTCCAGCTTAGTCCACCCTCCACTCAGCTGTCCCAGTGATCTTCCTAAAGCCTGTATCTGACCAGGTCACCTCCCACTCAGGAATTCTAGTGGCTCCCTGTCTCCTCTAGGGTCCTCTGGCTGTTAAGACCTTTCATAAACTCCAGACCCCTTGTACCTTACTTTACTCCACACGCTCTACAATCTAAGGACTCTAGATTCCTCGTTATCCTTTGCACAAGACATTCTAGCCACCTGCTCTTTGCATTTTTACTGACTGCCCAACCTCACCCCCATGTCTCCTCATCTCCTCCTCTTGGCTTCTCTGGATTCCTTTAAGTCTCAACTAAAATCCTACCTTCTACAAGAAGCCTTTCCTGATCCCCTTTAATGTTAGTGCCTCCCTCATTGAGATTATTTGCAACATATATACATATACACATGTACACACATATATGTGTATGTATATACATATACACACAGAAGGCATGCAAAACACACACGTCATATGACTGGAGATTATAAATCCCATGCTGAAAAAAAACATTATCTCACCACATAGCTTTGAATTTTATCCATTTAAGGCCTATATCCTTAGAATAACTTCTGATAGGTCACTCAATACACTATTTAGTTTCCTGTAGAAGGTAATTTCCCATATGCTACCAGGATGAGAGCCCCAAAAAGGTCCTACCTACATGACTGTGTATGTGTGTATATACATACATACACACACATACAGGTGTGTGTGTCTTCTTTGGACGTAGTTGTTTACATGCTATCTCTCCCATTGGACTATGAGCTCCTTGGATACAGGAACATTTTTTCCCATTTCTCTGTATCCTCAGTTCTTAGCATAGTACCTGGTGCTTCATAAATGCATAGCCATGGCACTTGAAGCCCTCTGCACTCTTTTGCTTGCTGTTGCTTGAATTTGCCCTACCCTTTCCCAAATGATTTTACTAATGATTCTCCTGTCTGTAACATAAAAATCACACCTCCTCTCCATCTTTACCTGCTGAAATCTTCAGACCCAGCAGCATCAAGTATTTCCTAATTTCCTCCTCTCTTCCAGTCAAAATCAGCCCCCTTTCCTTCCTGTTCTCCCTCTACCTCACTAAATCCCCAGGTTTCCTACCTTACTGTCTCTTCTTCACTTTCTGCCTTGTATTATAGTGATCTCTATATACCCCCTAGCTCCCCTCCAGGATGGTACTTCCTCCACGGCAAAGACCTGTCTTTTTCACCTTTGTATTTGCCACAGTAATACCCAGAATAGTATGTAGTATGTAGCAGGAGCTCCGCCGATATCTCAATGAAAGATTGAGTGGTATGTGTTTCTAACTCTGCAAGGCAGAGAAAATATAGGATGCCTTGTTTATGTCGTCTTATCACCTGTCACTCTCCATTAGTCAAATGTTCACTTTGATATTGTACCAGCTTTTCTCTATCCTCAAAGGGATGCTAGCCAAAGATAAAGAGGCTTTATTATTTCCTTAAAATTCACTTCATAGATACTCTTGATGTTTTGGTATATTTTTTAACCTTAAAAATTTTCCTCAAAAGTAATCAGCATATCTCTTCCTGGGGTGAAAAAAAACCAGCTAGCATTTCCTATGAATGTAGTTTGCATTCATTTAATTTGCATGAGTAGAGCTCAGAAATTGGACTGATCCTATGACTAGGACTTTGTGGTAGTAAACAATTTACCCTGGTCACGCAGGTAGGACCTTTTTGGGGCTTCCATCCTGGGAGCATACAGGAAATTACCTTCTACAGGAAACTAAATAGTGCATTGAGTGACCTCCTATCAAAGGCTGTTCTAAGGGTATAGGCCTTAAATGGATAGAATTCACTGTGATGTGGTGAGATGATGGGTTTTTCAGCATGAGGTTTGTATAATCTCCAGTCACATGATTGTGTGTGTGTGTGTGTGTGTGTGTGTGTGTGTGTTCTGCAAGCCTTCTTATAAATGACTTGGATTTTTTATTCTCAGTACTGTCTATCCCTTCTGGGGAGCCGTTATCCATACTTCACAAATTCTGACAGGCACTATTCAGTAAAATCCCACAGTTCATTAAGGCTGTACAGGATCAGAATCCATTACCCCCTGAGGTCTAGCCCAATGTTCTCCTGCCTTTCATGCGAGGTGAATGAGTACTGAATCCCTCCATCCCCTCAGTCATCCAACTCCCACCATTCTTTCAACGGCCTTCTAAGTAAGGGCACATTGCTCAGTCTAGTCATTCAAAAGGCCATTTGCCATAGTAGATAGAGGACTGGTCTCAAAATGAAGATGTGAATTCTCTCCTATATGTGACCCTGGGCAAACCACTTAACCTCTAGGCAGTTCTCACACTGTACGTTGCTGAAAAGGTGCCTCTCTTCATTCATAGAGAGAATCTCCTTTGGGGTTCCCTATACCAGTGAAATCGCAAGTCCAGTCCCATCTCATCCTCACAACCCTTCCAAAAAACCAACCAAATTGGGAATCTTTTGGCAGATACTAGCCAGTTTAAACTTGACTTTCAGGTTTAGGGTTCTGAGATTTAAAGTATCAGAACTGAAAGTCACTTTCACTCATACAGCGTGTAATCCAACCACTTTGTTTTATAGGTGAAGAAACTGAGGCCAGAGGTTAAGAGATTTGCCCAGGGTCACACAGCTAAATGGTACCAGAGCTAGGGCTAGACCATCATTCTCCCAATTAGCCTCATCTTTCTTCTACCCTACATTTTTACCTCAGAACCATAGAGGATATAAATTCCCACCCATCCCCCAAGATATAACAGTTCCTAATTCATATCTCCTTGCTTTTTTTTTTTAATAATAAGGGGCAGCTAGGTGGTACAGAGAATAGAGCACTGACCCTGGAGTCAGGAAGACCTGATTTCAAATCCGACCTCATACTCTTAACACTTACTAGCCATGTGACCTTCAACAAATCACTTAATCCAAATTACCCTGCCTTCCCAAAGAAAATATAAAAAATATAAAAAAGTAATAATAAACCTATGGCATAGTAAATTTAAGGCTTTTCCATCATGGCATTTCATTTCAAGAAAGGTTTCCCTTCTAATACTCTGGAGTACCCTCCAAGCTACCTCCTCCCAACAGATCTATAAATTCTGGAGTTTTCACTGAAATTTTTCATTGTGCTGTCCAGAATTACAGATTTGGCTAATTACAGGTTTCCAAGTCTGGGAAACATGCCAAGTCTTTTAGGCCCTTATTCAATATGTCCTGGTAACAAAATTTGACTAAGCTTTGATGTTAACCATAGGTGGTGACTTTTTTCGTGCCAAATAACAGGAAATTGTCTCACTCAAACCATGTTACAGACCCTGGGGGCAGAAGTATTTCTAGCATCATAGTTTCTGAGGCACTGAGAGTGTTCTGGAGAGGTAGACAGTACATTAAATGCAGAAGAGCATCTGTTAATGAAGTTCCTACAGCCCCATTTTTTAGAGCTATCTTACAGAGTTTTTAATTGAGGAGTAAGGGATATGTAGTAACTCAGTTTGAGGCTGAGACTATCTACAATGCCACAACTGGTAATTAAGCTTATAGGGTCTAGAGCAAAAAGGGACCTAGGAGTCAGCAAATCCAGCCCTTTCATTTTGCAAAGGAGGAAAACTTAGTTAAATTATTGTTGGGTGTTGTTGTTTAAGGATCATAGGATTATAGATTTAGAACAAGAATGGAACCCTAAAATCAAATCCAACCTCACCTCTGCCATTTAACAGATGAGAAAACTGAGGCACAGATTTGTCCAGGGTCACACAGCCAGTAAGTTTCTAAGGCAGGATTCAAACCCAGTTCAGTTTCCCAATGACTGTGCTATATTGTTTCTGTTTCACTTTTACCATGTTGTTCTGGTATTGTACAGACCCCATCTGAGTTTCAGCAACATTAATAGTTGTGATAGAACCCCTGGCTCCCTAGTTTGCTGGGGGAGTGTTATCCTGGGGCAAGATTTGGGTTTGGGAAGACCAAAAAGAAATGGCATTCCCTTTGTTCTTTAAAAGGCTTGAATTTTTTTCCTCCATTTATAAATGGTTGAACACTAATGTTCCTCTCTGTTTTGTTCATCTATTTTCTCTCTGTGAGAGAAGAGGGAACAATAGCTAACCTTTATATAACATTTATTATGTGCTGGGCTCTAAGCTAAGTGCTTTACACTTATTAGCACATTTGAGCCTCAAAATAACCCTTGGAGGTAGATGCTGTTATTATCCCCATTTTACAGATAAGGAAACTGAAGCAAACAAGGTTAAGTGACTTGCCACAAAGCTAGTAAGTGTCTTAAGGACAAATTTGATCTCAAGTTTCCCTGATCCCAGACCTGGTGCTCCAACCATCCATTATTTCAAAGAATCAGAGGAAGCATGCTCTCATTTCTGGACAGGGAGGTGGTGTACTTAAAAGCACTGTATTTGTAAGCATATCCAACGAAAGACTTTGGTTTGCTTAGCTGTGTATGTTTTTTCCAATGCTATGTTTTTTTTCCTTCTTTTTTCACAATGGGATGGAAAGTAGGAGAGAAAATAGATTCCTATTAATGACAAAAATAAAATTTAATTTCTAAAACATAAGGAGGCAAAGTCCTCCATGAAGAGAGGACTTCTAAAGTGCAAGCCAGGCTGAGTTTCCACTGAACTTGAGTTTATTGTCACCACCACTCTCACAAGACTTTCATTTTCTGAATTTCTTTAAGGGTGCTGGGATTGGGGCAAGGCTAGGTGAAGGGCAGTGTGTTTTTTACCTAAGAGGAAGCTTCTTGCCTTTGACATTCTCTACTGCAGTATTTTAGCTCTTTATCAAGAAACAGTCAATCAGGTTTGGCAAGGAGGGAGAGAGGAAGAAAGGAAAGAAGGAAGGAGGGAGGGGTACAGGGAAGGAAAGGAAAGGGAGAAGAGGGAGAGGAAAGGAAGAAGAAAGGGAGGGGGAAAGAAAGGAGGGCAGGAAGAAGGAAAGGGATTGGGGAAGGGAGGGAGGGAGAGAGGGAGAGAGGGAGGGAGGCAGAAAGAAAGAAAGGAAGGAACCACCCACACATCTCCAAGTGTGTTGGTGCCATCACTGTGTTGCCATGATATTAGGCAAATGCAAGTACCAAAAATCAAAATCGATTTCAATCTAATGACTTCCTCTAGAACTAATTTTCTCAAATTGGAATGTATTAGTAGAGCACTTGATGTGTACAGGGCAGAGAAACAGTAAACAGCTTGGAGAAAGAAGTTCTAGAAGAGAAGGAAGCATGAACCACAAAGAAAAAGCATATGCAGACGAGTTCTATGACTCATGAACAGAAAACTGAAAATATTATGAGCGTTCGGTAATTTATTGAGGCATCTGGTGCTGCTGCCGCTTTATAATGAAGGAGTCAAAGTAAAAGCAGTCACCCAATCTCTTACTGTCATTGCTGACAACCACAGGAACAGGGAGGAGAAAGAGAGAGGGGGGGAGGGTGAGTGTCTTTTATATGGTAGATTCATGTTGGTCAGGGGAAACATGTTTACCTTCTAAGAGCCAGCATGTGTGTGTGTGTGTGTGTTTCCCTTCTTTATTTCTATTACTTCTCACTTCCCTGGAGTTTATCAGAAAAAAATAAGCATCCCTTTCTATGTTCCTGTCTGCTTGAGGGTTTTCTTTAAGTATCACATCCTAGGAAGATTCTAATGTCTAAAAACTCTTGCTGGGGCATAATTAACTTCAGTTTATCAGGATTTCTTATCTCTTGGGGTCTAAATTTCATTTCCTATTTCCTGATCTATGCATGCTGCATGGGGAAACATGTACCTTTTTTCAGCTATCTGTATAGACCGAAGCCAGCAGCAGGAATGATTCTGACAGAAGCAGCACCTTGAATAGATTGTGCTAAAATTGTACTAAGTTTTAACTCCTTATGGTTCTGCCTTTTCCCCTACTCTTTTGATGCCTTGTCAGTTGGAGATGTGAGATTTTTGAGGTTGGAAAAGAAATTGGGACAAGAAAAGGAGATTTTAGAATCCTTAATGTTAAGAAGGAAATTAAATGCAAGGTTGCTTATGAGATCATCAAGTGAAATGGGATGGAGGGGAAGAGAAGAGGCCCAGGAGATAACCCTGAGGAACACCTCCAGTTAGAGAGTATGATCAGGAGGAAGATTCAGCAAAGAAAAAAGGAACAAATTTTGTCTTTCCATAGTCCATCTATCAAAATGCCTTTATATTTGCTTAAAGATCCGAATAATGAGGGCTAGATGGAGGGTGTAACAAATACTCAATTAAAAGGTCCCTTTCAACTCTCAAATTTTGTCCTTCTATAATCCTGTGTCTTGGCCATGGGTACAATTAGGAGGGTAGAAGTTAGGAAGGAGGGATGAACACAGAACTTAGTGGTGCTGCTAAACATAACCAGCTTTAGTGTTCTTAAGTAGTTAACTGGGATAGGAAGGAGGCTTGAGGAACAGAGGCTAAAAATACCTAAGCCCAACCCTACTTAAAGGTATCAAGTACCATGTTTTCTATGAATGAGTATTTCACTATAATCCAAACTTCAGAGGCAGTATGACATAGTATAGAGAAGTAGCCTCAGACTCATATGAAGACCTCAGTTCAATTCCCTTTTTTGACACCTACCAGTCAAGTGACTTAGGGCAAGTCACTGTGTATCCCTAGGAAACTCTCTTAGATTATAAATTTTCAGAGAAGATGCCTATCTCCATTGGTAGAGGAAGTTTCTCACCAGTCAACTACACTGACTAAACCACATGTCCAAACTCCCCTCCACCAAAAAAAAAATCTAAACTTTAATTCTTCTAAAACTATTTGATATTGTATGAAAAAATGCATAGGCAGCTAAGTGGCACAGTGGACAGAGCACTGGTCCTGGAGTCAGGAGTTCCTGAGTTCAAATAAGGTCTCAGACACTAGCTATGTGGCCCTGGGCAAGCCACTTAACCCCAAATGCCTGAGAAAGACAGACAGAGCCACCACTTAAGGGCCAAGGACATACATTATCCATGTTCTCATAATTTAATCATTCCTAGGAATAAGTATCATAAGTAAAAGGAATCTGCAACTTGAATTTTTTCCTTGAAATACCATGTTGATGTTTATAAATTGCTCTAAGTACAAAAAATGGCTCAAATATACATAACATCTTGCAGTTTACAAAGTTCTTCCCTCATTTGTGAGGTAGTAGGGAAAATATGATTGGCTCCATTTTAGAGATAAGGAAAGTCGGGATCAGGTTCAGTTGTTTGTTCACACTCTTAATATTAGAGCCAGATCTTTGGTGCTGTTTCCTTATCTCCAAAATGAAGGGGTTCGAGAGGCTAGGTAGCACTGTGAATAGAGTACCGACCCTGGAGTCAGGAGGACTGAGCTCAAATCCAGCCTCAGACACTTAACATTTACTAGCCGTGTGACCTTGGGCAAGTCACTTTAACCCCAATTACCCTGACTATCCCCCTCCAAAAAGCAAAAAATAAAGTAAATTAAATTAAATGAAGGGGTTCAACTAAGTCGCCTCTGAGGTCTCTTCACTCTTGTTCTTTGTTCCTTTGATGCTTTTAGTACTTTGAAGATCTGTGACTTTTGGGGTAGCGAAAGCCTTGGGTTCAAATTTCAACTTTGCTATCTCTTGACCAAGGGAATTAAAACAGCAAGTGGTGGTGGGAACTGAGGAAGACCTAATCTCAATTTGTTAGGCAATTGTTCAGTAAATTTTTTGTTCAGTCATTTCAGTCATGTTCAATTCTTTGTGACCCCCTTTGGGGTTTTCTTGGCCAAGATACTGTAGTGGTTTGCCATTTTCTTCTCCAGCTTATTTTACAGATGAGGAAACTGAGGCAGACAGGGTTAAGTGACTTGCCCAGGGTCACACAGCTAGTAAATGTCTGAGGCCAGATTTGAACTCAGAAAGTAGTCTTCCAGACTCTGGGCCCAGCACTCTATCCACTGTACCACTGAGAAGATCAAACCTGCATTTCCTCAGTCATTTCATCTTTCGCTCACCACACGCCTATGTGACTTGACATCAAATAATTTAATCTCTCCAGCCATACTTCCTTTATCTACACCATCACAAGGTCAGGCTGAATGACCTCCAGTGTCCTTTACAGCCCTATGATCTTTCCACTAATACCTAGGTAGATAGTCTTCATTAGCTACTGGTAATTCTTTTGCTTATATCCCACAAAACAGTATGCCATTGATGAGCATATCTGTACTGAGCTAAGTTGGTCCCTAAAGCCCTTCTGGCTTTTTTAGCTCAGTAAGAAGTACCAGGGCAGGGGCGGCCAGGTGGCACAGTAAGAGCGCCGGCCCCAGAGTCAGGAGACCTGGGATCGAATCTGGGCTCAGATACTTAGCACCACACCCAGAAATAACTGGCCATGTAACCTTGAGCAAGTTACTTAACCCCGATTGCTTAAAAAAAGAAGAAGTACCAGGGCTTGCACACCACTTACAAGACTACAGATTTGTTTCTATGCTCCATTGAGGCACTTACTGGTCTAGCACTTACCCCTCTCTTTTTTTTCTTTTTTAGACTTGCAATTTCCTTGGTTTAGGGAACTCTTGGTGAAGAAACTTCCTTTAAAAATGCGGGTCTGGAGCAGCTAGATGGCACAGTGAATAGAGGGACAACTCTGGTGTCAGGAGGACCTGAATTCAAAATAGCCTCAGACACTTAACACACATGCTGGCTGTGTGACCTTGGGCAAATCACTTAACACCAATTGCCTTGCCTTCCCCCCCCCTCAAAAAAAATGCAGGTTTTCATGGAGAATTAAAAAGTAGCCTGGGACCTTGAGAGATTAGGGGACTTCCCCAGGGTCACACAACCAATATATGTCCAGGGCAGGATATGAACCCCAAAACTTCCTGACTTCAAGGCCAGCTCTCAATCTGCCACTCCATGCTGGCTCTTTTGTGCATGTGAAATAACAAGACAGATGAAACAACAGTAGAATTTGACCACTCTCTGTGACATATTTCATTCTTTTTTTCTGATGTGTTTAATCATTAATTAGCCCATCTTGATGTTCCTTTAAAGATGGAATTCCATAAAGTCTGGCACGTAGACATGTCTGGTCAAAGTCACTTCTTCATTCTTCAGAGAGTTCCTAAATACCAGACAAGGGCTCAGTCAGTGGAGCCAGAATGCTAACACTTAACAGAAATTTAAATATACACTCCAAAGTCCTGAGGAGATTTTACAGTAAATGAGGTATATGTGTCTCTCTGCCCACCACTTTGGATAGAGTAATGTTTTCCTTCTTATTCTTGTCAAAAGCAAGCTGATTTGCCATCTATCCATAATCAAACAGCCTCTTATCACACTATATTACTTTCAAGGTAGTATAATCTTTGACTTTTTAAATGTTTCTATTCCTTATTTTTATTTTTTTTTTTTTTTGCTTTTTGGAAGGGAGAAGGCAAGACAATTGGGGTTAAGTGACTTGCCCAAGGTCATATGGCTAGTAAGTGTTAAGTGTCTGAGGTCAGATTTGAACTCAAGTCCTGCTGACTTCAGGGCTGGTGCTGTATTCACTACACCACCTAGCTGCCCCAAAATGTTTCTCTTCCTTATGAGAAGGTTTATGGTGGGGGGAGGGAACAGTTTATAGACATACTTGCATGCTTACTCTGTATTACTCTGAGTTCAGAATGTATGAACACATACATTGTAACAACAAAAACAATAACAATAATTATTATTATTATATGCATTTATATAGTCTTGAAGAAGTTTGCAAAGTGCTTTGCAAATATTATTTTATCTTCATCACAATCTTGGGAAGTAGATGTCATAATCATTCCTCTTTTACAAGTGAAGAAACTGAGGCAGACAGTGATTTGCCCAGGCTCACACAGCTGTCAAGTGTCTATGGTTGTATTTGAACTCAGGTGTTACAGATTCCACATCCATCCTACCACCCAGCTGCCGGTAGTAAAGTGGAAGGTGTACTGGCTTTATAGATAAAGGATCTGTATTTGAATCCTGGCTCTGCCTCTTCTAACTAGACTACTTTGGGCAAATTGCTTGATCATACTGGGCCTCAGTTTCCCCATTTGTAAGATGGGATGGCTAGATTATTAAATAACTTCTTTCGTCCCTTCGAGCTCTAGATCTGTGTTCCTATCTAGGATCCTATGAACATGATGGGAGGACAAAAATCAAATCTGATTCATCTGCTTAGTGAGGCAAATAGCACAAACCCTTAAATTTCGCCAATTCATTCAAACAATCCTGAAAATTTATCTTGATTTTTCCTTGTAGGCTTCTCTGCCACTGTTGGCACTGGGGGCACTCCATCCACCCATTTCCAAACTGCATATTGTCCTGTTGCTAATGACTCAAGACAGTGTTCATCAAGCTCTTAGCCTCTAGCAAAAACAGCCAGTTTCCAGAACATTTGCTGATCATTCAAATCAGAGCTTGAAATCAGTGTGGTAGTGTTCTAGTGATGCTAGAGGAGCCTACTGTCAATCCATTCCATTTTTAAGGTAGCAGGCTCATGAAAAATCAATCCTGCTTAAAGTTTTCCAATAGCCATGATCCTGCTTGCTAGTTGGTAGTAATTGAAGCACACACAAAACGGTGATGAAAGCAGAGTTTTGTTGTAATCCAGTTGAATACTATTCAATACTTTTTTGTGGTTTCTGAGGTTGAAAACTTATAATTACTTTGGCATTTGACAGACAGTGCCCTTAAGTACTTAAGTATGGTCACTTCAACTTTACACCTTTTTGTCAAATCAGTGCTGAACTGATGTCCTAAAAGCAAAGGGACAAATTCTAACTAAATAGCCCTATGGTAGTATAGAGGACCTTTCCTTCAGAGTTCAGTGTGTTTTGTAATTAGCAATATAGAAAGAAGACATCTTCTAAGATGTTATTATTGTTGTGGATATTTCTGACATTTTTGTTTGAGATCCCAGGATATAATTTATGCCACTATCTGAAGGATGAAAGTTTTCTTATTCATAAGTTCATTACTAAAGGTGAAAAGATGAGATGGCAGTTTTCCCAAAATGGTGAAACTGTGGCAAGAGGTTTGACAATGGAGTCAAGAGGACCTAGGTTCAAATCCTACATCTGATGTTTACTACATGTGTGACTTTGGGTGAGCAAATCTCAAGTGAGGAATTGCTCAAAAGAGGTAAAAAGCTAGACATCCTTTGATGGCTTTTCAGGAGGAAGATCAGGAAAAGAGTAACAAATGATAAATAAGAATGGTTGGTTGGCAGGGGCGGCCAGGTGGCTCAGCGAGTAAGAGTATCGGCTCCAGTGTTGGGACGACCTGGAGATCGAATCCCGGGCTCAGACACTCAGCACCACACCCAGAAATAACTGGCCATGTAACCTTGAGCAAGTTACTTAACCCTGATTGCTTAATAAATAAATAAATAAAAATAAATTTATTTTAAAAAAAAAAGAATAAGAATGGTTGGTTTGTGATCTGTTGCTTTAAAAGGATTACCCATTGAAATGTATGAAAGTATCAAGTATGTGTGTCCCACTGCAGTTAATGAAATGCCTGACTCAGATGCATTTGCTCTGGGAATTCTATCATTGAGATGCTATATAGAAGGATAATTATCTGGACTGAACATTCTGATGGCATCCTGAGACAGGATGCAGCATCGACCATATGAGTCAAACTTCTGCCTCTGCCTTGACTACCATTCCCCTTCAGCTTTCAATGGAAATAGCCAGAATCCTGAAACCAAGGGCCTTTGGAATAAAGATGCTTTCAGTCCTTGCCTAGAGCTATCACCCTGGGAAATAGTCCCTGTAAAGGTACAACCTTGAATCTTCAGGTCCTATAGCCCCAGCTGCTGAACACCTAGAAAGGAAAATCCTTGTCACCTGTCCAATGGTTCAACATTAGTAATGAATGTTTTTATCACTGGAAATTACATTCAGGAGTCAGGAGGACCTGAGTTCAAATGCAACCTCAGCCACTAGCTATGTGACCCTGGGCAAGTCACTTAACCCTGATTGCCTTAAAAATATATATATTCAAGGGGCTGCTAGGTGGCACAGTCAATAGAACACCAGCCCTGGAGTCAGGAGGACCTGAGGTCAAATCTGGCCTCAGACACTTAACACAAAAACTTGCCATGTGACTTTGGGCAAGTCACTTAACCCCAATTGCCCCTCCAAAAAGCAAATATATATTTTTAAGAGGCATTACACATATGGAAGGTTTACCTTCAAGTCAGATGGAACAATCTCGTGATTCTTAGGGTGTAGTGACAAAGGCTAGAAACATCTTTATTCCAAAGACTCTTGACAAATGTTTACTCTGTTTAAGGTAGAGACCACCATTGGCTCCTCCTAAGTTCTTGCTTAGCTTCTTCGTTAGCAACTTTAATTTTATTTCATTGAAAATAACAGTGTTGGCAATAAATAGTTTGTTTTACTCACTACATATCAACTTCAAAGTGCTATTTGTCCCTTAAGAATCTATTGTAGACAGATGATTTAGCTTCTCAAACATTAGATTATGCTATCTAGAAGAACACAAGAAAAATTAAACCCATGTTTTGGACTAAAATGATCAAATGATACTAAAAAGAGACTGCCATTATTTTTTTTCCTTGTTAGAAGTTGCAAATTTCACTGTCTTAAAAATAATATTCCATCCCTAAGCAGAATTAAGAGAATAAAGAACAGCATGCCAGCATTTTTGTGGCTTAAAAAAGCAGCACTATCACAAATATATTGCTTATCAAAGCAATTAATATCTTTCCTGGCCCCTTGAATTGGTTTAGAAATGTCCACTGCACTCTATCCAAGAGGAGAGATTACATCAAAAAGCAGGGAAGAGCTACACGTTGGGTGCAGAAGCATCAGCTTTGTCCCAGAAGTTGGAAAACTCATGCTGTTGACAATTAGTATCCCAGCCCAGAGAGACCCAAAAAATTTCATGGAAGTTCAGGAAAGGGCCAATATAACCTTTGGTCTGGGACAAGCAAATTTTAAATGAGATCTCTGATTCTGGCTACTCAGAATTTACTCCTTTTAAGTCATCCTCCTCAAAGATTAGCATTTTAATGACTGGCATCATAAATATTTATCAAATTGAAATGAACTGAATTGAATTGGCATATCCAGAAATCCTAAAGAACTTTGGCCATCTTAAAATGGAACTAAAGTACATACCTCTGGAATAAATGACCGATCCATCAAACCAATACACTATTGTCTACCTTTGAACTCCTTTTCCTACTGCTGCTCATGCCTAACCAAGCCCCAACGGTGTGTCACTCCCACCAACCACCTTCTCTATTCCTTACTTGCCCCACTTCCTAGCCATATCTTTGCTGTGCTGCCCATACTCCCCTCCATCATCCTCCTCTCCCTCTTCACTCAACCTTGGACATCTCCTTTGGGTCCCCTGGCTCTCATGCCTTAGTTTTCACCTTATCTTGTGTAGGTCTCCACACCACTTCCCAGCAGTCTTCATACCATGCCATCTCCCCCACTCCTTTCTAGTTCCCTTTTATATATGGTTTTCCTCCATGAAAAGGTAAGCCTTTTGAAGGCAAGGACTATGCATGTATTCTTGGCATATAGTAAGCAAGTATTTAAAAAATACTTTATCTAGCTTTCTACCTATCTATCTACTGAATCACAAGTTGTGCTGTCTGGCCTACTACCAATTTATGATATCGGATCTGAACTCCTTATTCATTACTGCATAGCGGTCCTATGATTTGTCCTGATGGAGGTGGGGGAAGGCTACCATAGCATCCACAGTAAATGTTCTAAGCTGTCTCCCTTCTCTTGAGAGTTGGCATGGCACAGCAGAGAGAACACAGAACCTATAATCAGAGGAGAGCGTTCTAACCCTGCCATTTAAGTATCCTTGTGACCTTATACAAAGGATGACTTCCCTGGGCCTTACCTCCTTCTCCGTAAAATGAGAGGATTTTTGTAAATGGCCTGTGGAACTCTTCCCAGCCCTAGAGCTATATCTGATGACCTAGGAATAAACAAGTATCTACAGGTATATAAAATGAAGCTAGAATATATTCATGGGTTTTTTTCTTTCTAGAAGTAAAGAAATCAACATCCTCTTATATATTGTCAAGTGATGTTCTAATGAATCTGTCTGTGTAAGCAGATCTAATCCATAAGCCCAAACAGGGACAAGCAACTAACCATCTGGTGATCAAAGAAACAGGACATGTATCCTGTTTTACTTGAGGAAAAAAAAGGCTATGCTAAAAGAGAGGGAAAGGACAGGATTATTGAAAGGAAAAGAACTGAGGTTAGTACTGCATGTTCCCTGAACATATGCAGCAAGAGACAGGCCATAAAGCACTCATTAGTTTTGCAAGGGGAAATCTGAGTGTTCCAGCCTGGGAAGATTATTGATGACTCCTCTCAGCATTCCTGCAAGGCTAATGTTGGCTGATGAGGCCAGACTAATGCTGCTGGTAACAGAAATAAGCATTTCTGTAAATGACAGAAAAGCCAATGTGACATCAGAGGGCCATTAGTGTCTGCCTCTGGGAGAGCTCTGACTCAGATGGATTTTAAAAACAAAAAGCTTGATAGCCAGCACAGTGTATATGATATTGTTCTGCCCTCCAAACGGAGCAAGGGAAGGTAGAGTTCATGTAACTAGAAGCTTTTCTGACTTCTGCAGATTGGAGATGGATAGTTTTGGTCATTTCTCTGCTTACTGGAAGGGAAGGCAGTGTGGAATGGTGAAAAACTTGCTGGATGTAGAATAAGAGGACCTGGGTTTGAATCCTGTCTTTGCTTCTTAAATCCCTAAATGACTTTGGACTAGTTACTTCAATTCTCTGGGCCTTACCATCTGTAAAGTGAGGGGTGTTGGATCTTTGAGGTCCAGTCAAGGTCTGAATCTCTGTTCCTATGATCTGTGAGCCTGTGAAACAGCAGAACTAGGAATCATAAACTGGCCCCTGTGCAGTTAGAAATAAATTATGTTTCCCTTTTCTTCAAATAATCTAGATAGCTCTGAAGCATAGGGCTAACCGGGCACAGGGAAACTGGATTCTGTAGGTTGGAAGCATCTACTGTATCTGTTAAAAATCTGATGTCCTAGTTATATAAGAAATTGGTTTGAAAAATAGAAAAGCCATTCCTTATATGAACTGATGCAGAGTGAAATAAAGAGAGTCAAGAAAAAAATATATGGGGCGACTAGGTGGCATAGTGAATAGAGCACTGGCCCTGGAGTCAGCAGGACCTGAGTTCAAAACTGAACTCAGGCACCTAACACTTACTAGCCATGTCACCTTAGGCAAGTCACTTAACCCCAGTTACCCTGCCTTCCCCCCTCCAAAAAGCAAAAAGAAAAAAAAGAAAAGAATATGTGCGATGGCTACTACAATATAAATGGAAAGAACAACTATAAAACAGTCAGAAATAGATGTTGCAAAATTATGAAGAACAAGGAAGTCCCCAAGTAAAAAAAAACCTGAAAAGACATCCCCACTCCACTCCTTTGTAGAGGTGGAAGGTCCATGGGTATAGAACATTACATTTATTTTTAGACTTTATCAATATATTGATCAGTTTTGCTTATTTTTTCTCTTCTTTTTTTTCCTTAGAAAATATTTGTTCTAGGTAATGACTTTCTGGAAGGGGGAGGGAGAAAGGTAATAGAAGAAATTCTGGCAATGTAAAAACAAAGGACATCAATTTTTAAAAATGTTAAAGAAGAATAAGAATCTTTCCCCAATGCTTGTATGCTCAGGCGATTTGGACAAGCAGCTTTCAAAAAAACATGCAAGCTACTGACACCCATAAGACAGTGCTCCAAATCACTAATAATAGAGAGAAATGCACATTAAGATGAGTCTGAGGCTTCACCTCACACTCCTAAAATTGACAAAAGATAGAAATGTCAATGTTTGAGAGACTCACTATTGGTAGAGCTGTGATTTTGTTGAGCCATTCTGAAAATAAAATTTTGGGAATTACATTAATTTTTAATCAGTAAATTATAAATACTGTTTGACTCAGCATAACACTTCTAGACATGTACCTCAAGGAGGTCAAAGATAGAGAGAAAAGGAGCAGCTAGGTGGCACAGTGAATAGAGCATCAGCCCTAGAGTCAGGAGGACCTGAGTTCAAATCCAGCCTCAGATACTTGACACACTTACTAGCCGTGTGACTTTGGGCAAGTCACTTAACCCCAATTGCCCTCCAAAAAAAAAAAGATAAGAGAGAAAAATCCCATATATACAAAAATATTTATAGTGTCACTCTTCATAGTACCAAAAAACAAGAAGGAAAATGGCTGAATAAACCAGGGGTACATGAATCTAGTGAGAAATTGTTATACTATAAAGAATGTGGAAAATTCAGAGAAACTTGGGAAGAGTTGTATGTGCTGATTGGAGAATAAAGTGAGCAGAACCAGGAGAAACATTTATATGATGTCTACCATAATGGAAAATAACATCAAGAAATTTCAAAACTCTAACCAGTGTACTAACCAGTCAACTTCAGAATGAAGCACATTTCCCTCCTTTCAGAAGAGAAGTATATTTAGATTAGAGATGCAGAACGGGATATGCACTCTCAGATGTAGCCAAGTCAATGACACAAATCATTGTGCTGATTTGTTTTGCTTGTCTACGTTTAATACAATGAAGGATACTTGAGATGTAGAGGGAATCACTGGGAGGTGATGGTAATGTTAAAAAAAAAAAGGATATCAATAAAATTATTTTTAAAAGAAAAGATTGGAAACCTCCAGTATTAAGAATACTTCTGGGGGGTGGAGTCAAGATGGCGGAGTAGAAGCATGACCTCCCCGAAGCTCCGGCTTCCACCTTCCCCAATCCATGTAAAAAGGGGACTCTAAACAAAATTTGGCGCTGCAGAACCCACAAAATGACACAGAGAAGCTAACCTCCCACTGAAGACAGCCCGGCAGGGTGGCAGGAATCAGCCAGCGCAGTGCTCTGGCAGCCAAGCCCAGCCCCACACAGAGACTTTAGCCTCAGGGCTGGCCTGACCAGCCAATGGCCAGAGGGACTCCAGATCAGCAGCAGCTGTGGCCTTTCCAGAGTTGTCAACACATAAATGCGAAGGACAAAGTGAGAGGTCAGTGCAGTCTGGACTTTGGGACCCAGTAAGTGGGAGTGCGTGGCAGGGCGAGAAGTCACTGAGATGCCGGCACAGCCAGCCAGCGCCACATGGCAGCTTCAGCTCCTGGCCTGCAGAGTGTAGGGAGAACAAGCACCAGTCTGAGGGGTAATCGCTCTTGCTTTAACCTGCTTAGATCTGGATTGCAGTCTAGGGTGGAGGTCCTGGGGTGTGTGACCAGCTTGCCAGAGCATGTGGAGGCCTCAGAGAGGGCACCATCTAATACCTCCGGCAGCTAAGAAAACCCCAGTGTTTGGGACGAAAGCTCCCCGTCTGGTGGTAGAGTCCTACTATGGCAAAAAGACCAGGGGTCAAGTGACTGAAGGGCAACATGACCAGGCAAAGGAAACAAAGCAGACAGAAGATTCCAACATTAGACTCCTAATTTGGGGGACAAAAAGGAGCAAAGCATAGAACAGGAGGAAGACAGTGAAGTCAGAATTCCTGCACCAAAAGCTTCAAAGGAAAATATAAGCTGGTTACAGGACATAGAAGACCTTAAGAAGCAGATAAAAGAAGTGGAGGAAAAATTGGGAAGAGAAATGAGAACAATGCTAGAAAATTACGAAATGAGAGTCAACAGCCTGACTGAGGAAAATAATACCTTAAAAAACAGACTAACTCAAATGGCAAAAGAGGCTCAAAAAGGCAACGAGGAGAAGAATGCCTCAAAAAGCCAAATTTATCATATGGAAAAAGAATCTCAAAAGCTCAATGAGGAGAATCATTGCTTCAGAATTAGATTGGAGCAAATGGAAGCTAATGACTTTATGAGAAATCAAGATGCTATTAAACAGATCCAAACAAATGAAAGAATAGAAGGCAATGTGAAATATCTCATGGGAAAAACCACTGACCTGGAAAATAGATCCAGGAGAGATAATTTAAAAATTGTTGGACTACCTGAAAGCCATGACCAAAGTAAAAACCTAGAAATCATCCTCCAGGAAGTTCTCAAAGAAAACTGCCGTGATGTTTTAGTACCAGAGGGCAAAATAGAGGTTGAAAGAATCTGCTGATCACCTCCTGAAAAAGATCCCAAAAAGAAAACTCATGGGAATATTATAGCTAGGTTCTGGAATTCCCAGATTAGGGAGAGAATATTACAAGCAGCCAGGAAGAAACAATTTGGTTATTGTGGAAACACAATCAGGATAACCCAAGATCTGGCAGCTTCTACACTGAGGGATCGAAGGGCTTGGAATATGATGTTCCAGAAGTCAAAGGAGCTGGGATTAAAACCAAGAGTCACCTACCCAGCAAAACTGAGTATCATGTTTCAGGGGGAAATATGGTCATTCAGTGAAAAAAACAGAGTTGAATAGAAAATTTGACACTGAGATACAAGAAGCAAGAGAAGCATGAGAAGGTAAACAGGGAAAAGAAATCATAAGGAACTTATCAAAGTTGAACTATTAACATTCCTACATGGAAAAACAATAATTATAACTTATGAAACTTTTCTCAGTAGTTGAAGGGAATAGAAATATGTATATGTCTATATATGAGGGTATATGGGCATATGAATACATATGTGAATGTGTGTATATATGTTTACAGGTATACATAGATAGAGGGCACAGGACCAATTTAACAGGAAGGGATGATACTTAAAAGGTGAAATTAAGAGATGAGAGAGGAATATAATGAGAGGAGATGGGGAGAGACAGAATGGGGTAAACTATCTCATATAGAAGAAGCAAGGGAAAATGGTTACAATGGAGGGGAAGAAATGGAAGGCAAAAGGGAATAGTCAACCTTATTCCCATTGAATTTGGCTTGAGGAGGGAATGAAATGTACACTAAATAGGGTATTTCACCCTCCAGGAGAGTAGGGAGGGAAGGAGATGAGAGGGGGGATGATGGAAGGGAGGGCAGGCTGGGGGGAGGGAAGTTGGAAGCACCCACTTTTCAAAAGGGATGAGATCAAAGTAGAGAATAGAACAAGTGGGAGGTGGGATAGGAGGGAGGGAA
Organism: Petaurus breviceps papuanus; assembly: GCF_028583685.1. Lineage (NCBI taxonomy): Eukaryota > Metazoa > Chordata > Mammalia > Diprotodontia > Petauridae > Petaurus > Petaurus breviceps. Next base: position 20,339,725 of record NW_027185616.1, read on the forward strand.
GTATAGTCAGTCTTTTACAACACATCTACTATGTTATTGTTTTGCATTAGCCACACATGTACAATCTACACTGAACTGCTTATCTTCCCAGTAAGGGTGGGTGACAAGGGAGGAAGGGAATGAATTTGGAATTCAAAGTTTTAAAATCAAACATATATATATATACTATTATTAATACTATTTTACATGTAATTGGGAAATAAGATATACAGGCACTGGGGCATAGAGATACACTGGAAAAGTCTAAGGGGGTATGGGAGAAAATATGGGATAGAGCAGATTGGAGGAGGGGATATCCTGTGGGACTGATATTTTGGGGAGGTGGGTAGGGGGGAAATGGGGAGAAAATTTGTAACTCGAAGTCTGGTGGAAATGAATGATGTAAATCAGAAGTAAAGCATTAAAAAAATGTTTAAAAAAAAAAAAAAGAAAAAATGGAGCGGCTAGGTGGTGCAGTGAGTAGAGCACTGGCCCTGGAGTCAAGAGGACCTGAGTTCAAATCTGGCCTCAGACACTTAACTCAAAAACTAGCCTTGTGACCCTGGGTAAGTCATTTAACCCCAATTGCCCTCCAAAAAAAAAAAAAGAAAAGAATACTTCTGAAAACTAATCTTTCCATTCTGAATGTATAAGTAAACAGTAAACCTTATGGTCTTGTCAATGGACTTACTGGTTTTTTAGGATAAAATCTTCCTTTGAGAGAGATGACTTTGTGACTTATAAATGACTACCCCAAAGGAAAATCTTGGAATCACTAGTCAAAAGTAAACAGATATTAAATCCAAATGGGCACAGTGCCCAGGAGATCAGCTGAACACTTAGAAAAAACCCACAGGGCAGCAGCCAGAATATTCTCAAATGCTAGAGCTGATGAGAAAGAGGACTCTAAATTGATCGGTAACCTAGACACACAAATGGAAACCCGTTATAGAACAGTTTGCCTCTCTTATCTCTGGGGAGAGCTATAAGAAAGGAAGAATTTGCAGTTGATTTCTTATGTACTCACAGTCAGATTTAATGATTTATTTATTCCTTACTGACTCTTTTTTACTTTAATAATTCCATTTTATAAGAATATTTTAGTGAAAATGAACATATGCAAGTCAATTCATACACATTAGATCTGGGTTTCATAAATTTAGCTTTGAACACCTCCCAAGTGAAAGTCTTTCTTGATTCAACATATATCTATTAAAAGATAGACAGCTTGGTGGTTTAGTAGACAGAACACTGGAATTACTGTCCACAGTGCCATAGTTTAAATCCTGCTTATTTTATTTCTATAGAAATTGATATAGATAAGCTGTATTGTTGTTCAATATTTTAGTCATGTCCAACTCTACATTACCCCATTGACCAACATGGGGTCTTCTTACCAAAAACCCAGAATAGTTTGCCATTTCCTTCTCCAGTGTGTCCCTATTTTACAAATGAGAAACTGAGGCCAATAGGAACTTACCTAGGGTCACTCAGCTGGTAAGTGTCTGAGGTCAGATTTGAACTCAGATCTTCCTGACTCCAGTCCCAGTGCTCTATCCACTGTGCCACCTAGCTGCCCCTACTAGCTGCATAATCCTGGGCCAATCATATGAACTCTCTCAGTCTCGGTATCCCCATTTGTAAAATGGGAATAATAATAGTACCCACCTCAGAGTTTTGTGGGGATCAAGTCAGAGAACATACACAAAGAAGCACTTTGGAAACCTTAAAACAGCATATAAATATTAACTATTATTAAACATCTACCGTAGTAAAAGACACTTTAATAATTGATGGAGATATGACAACAGAAATTCCTTACCTTCAAGGAGATTGTATTCTCTGATGAGGATATAGCATTTGTATAGATAAGTCAGTGAAAGGAGGAAGAGTGCTAGAATATAATAGCTAGAAGCAGAAAGGCTTGATGTAGGAGTGGCGCACATCTGAGCCTGTAACGAAGATTAAGATAAAGATTTTAAGAGGTTGAGGGGAGGTAGACGTGCGTGCCATCGACCACCTGTGCAAAGGCAACAAGATAGGAGAAGGGATGACAAGTTTGGGGGTTATCTCTATTGGGCCAGTTTAGCTGGAAATGGAGGAAATAATCTGACATAAACCCTGAAAGGTAGTTGGGAACCAGATTGTGGAGGGGTTTAAATACTAGGCTGAGAAGTCTGAAATTTATCATAGAAGACATAAAGAGACATTGTGGTGATTTTGTGTGTGTGTGTGAAAAGGAATGATATGGTCAGATCAGGAGATCAGGAAAATTATTTGGGCAGCTATGTAGAGAAAGGATTAAAGAAAGGAAAGACCAGAAGGGAGGCTGTTAAAATAGTCTTAGACAAGCAGTAATAAGAGCCAGAATTAGAGCATTAGTGATGTAAGGAGAAAGGAATAGATGTGAAAAATACTGTCAGAGCAGAATTGACAAGACTTGTGAACTGATTGGTTTGGAAGAATGAGGGAAAAAAGTCAAGGATGATTCCAAGATTGTAAACCTAGGTAACTGGATATAGGGTGGTGTTCTGCATGGAAATAGAAAAGTTTGGACATGTTGAGTTTAAGACACCTAGGAGACATGTGGTGGAATGTATTGCAGATGATAAAACATTTATTAAGCACTTACTGTTTGCTAGGCACTATGTTAAGTTCTAGAGATACAAACACAGGAAAGCAAGACACTCCCTTCTGTCAGGAAGCTTATATTCTAACAGGAAAGAATATCACATAAAGAAGGAATGGGAGGAGGGCAAGTATGAATTGATTCCTGATTTAGACAAAAGATGACTAAAAAGGAAGCTCACTAATTTAAAGGCAAAAGGTTTTATTTTCTTAGTTGTCTTATTTCTGATTTGATGGGTAATTCAACAATACTGATATTATAATATCAGTACAATAGTTTTCTTTCTTTTTAATACTTATTTATTTTTAGCTCTCAACATTCCCATTTAGAAGATTTTGAGTTTTCCATTTCCCCTCCCCTGTCCCCAAGACTGTCTGCAATCCGATATAGGCCATACATGTATAATCATATTAAACATATTTCCACATTAGTCATGCTACAAAGAAGAATTAGAACCAAAGGGGAAAACCACGAGGAAAGAAAAAAAGGAAAAATAGCCTGCTTCGATCTGCATTCAGACTCCATAGTACTTTCTCTGGATGTGGATAGCATTTTCCATCGTAAGTCCTTTAGAATTGTCTTAGATCTTTGCATTGCAGAGAGGAGCTAAGTCTATCAAAGCTGGTCGTCGTACAATGTTACTATGTATGATAGTTTTCAAAGTAATTTCCATTGAAAACTTATGAATAACTTAAATCCAGGAAAGAAAATAGTTGTGAGGGCTCATAACAAGAGATTGGCAACTGAAGCAACTGATGCTTTCACTTCTTTTAAAAACAAGACAGGAAGATTGTTGGAACTAGTGTTTTATCAGAGGCAATTGGTAGTGGATTCACTTGGAGTACAGTAACTAGAGGAAAGGAATCCAAACTGTTATACCATTTGCTACTGAAAGGAGAGGAAGCATGCTCTGAAACTTAATTGTCATGAGGACAGGAACAAGGGTCAAAGAGAAGGTATGCTCTGGGACAATATGGTTAATGTTGCCTATATTTTCTACCTTGGACAAATCTCTAGGTGCCTTACCCTAGTTTGGGCCTTAGAGGGCATGTATGCAGCAATGTGTTCTTACATCACTAAGAAGCTAGTTTGTTTTCCATTATCCTAATGAATTTTTATGGGGAAAAATTAACTGAACCAAATGCAAAATAAACCTTTCCTTATTTCCAGCTATAACTATTTTGTTTGGGTTAAATTTTAAAATCAAAAACCTCAGGATTTCCCAAAATGTACCACCATCCAGTACATAGCTAATGTAAGGGAAGAGATTTAGAGCCAGGAGGAAATTCAGAAATAACCAAATCCAACTTCCTTCATTTTCTCTTTCTTTTTTTAAAATTGTATTTATTTATTTACTTTTAGTTCCACAATCCCTTGAGTTCAAAAATTTTTCCCCACTTCCTCTCCTCCCTCCTCCCTCCCATGGCAGCTTGCAATCCCATATAGGTTCTACAAATACCTTCACATTAAACATTAGTCCAGTTGTAAAGAAGGGTAGTAACCAATGGAGTGAACAATGAGAAAGAAGGGACAAAACAAAACACAAGGGAGGGATCAAGTCGTTTGCTTCAATCTGCATTCAGACTCTCTAGTTATTTCTCTAAACCTCCCTCATTTTGCAGATGAGGAATGTGAGGCCCAGAAAGGTTAAGTACTTTGTCCATTGTGACGTAGCTAATAAACTACAGAGCTTGGATTCAAACTCGGGTCTTCCTGCTGTAAATCAGCCCTCTTTTCACTATACTATTTATCGAACACCTAGAAGATGCAAGTCAAGCTGAAGATACATAGACATATAAGACAAAATTTTTATACTCATTAAGGAGACAGTGCGGCACAGTGAAAACAGTGCAAGTTGTGAAATCAAAGAACGTGGGTTCAAATCCTGCCTTTAACTCTTACTACCTGTATAAACTGGAACAAGTCACTTAACTTCCATGAGCCTCAGTTTCTTAATTTGCAAAATGAGGGGAAAGGTGGACTAGATGTCCCTTTAAAAAGTTTATGCGGCCTTGCCCCCCTGCACTCTGAGGTCCAAGTGCCTACAGGTCCAGACCTCCAGACCAGTCCAATCCACCGATCAAGCACCAGTAGCTTTGGCTCTACATCTGTGTCCAGGACCAAGAAGAAGAGGCAAAGAAGCCATCCCATCAGAGAGGGGAGGTCTGGGTCCTGCCTGGAGCTACAGTCGGCCAAGTCAAGCTGGGCATGTTTAACCACGAGGGGCTACCTCCAGGCAACTTCAGCCTGGGCCAGGGCACAATGCCCGATGGGTCCTCCCACTACGGTAAAGGTGGCTATGTTGGGGGAAGCACCCCAAGACCATCCCAGCCCCAGCCATCATCCCAAACCTTCTTTACCTTCCCTTCAGCAGTGAAGAGTGAGTACAGCTTGGAGGGACCCTCGACCCCCGACTCCAGCCAGAACAAGGGGTGGTATGCCTTCTCTGTGCCCCCACCCCCAACTGAAGCCGGGCAGGCTAGTGCCTCCCATAATCTTCACCTCATGCCACCCAAAGAGGAAGACTCATCCTGCTCTTCCCCTTCCTCATCATCCTCTGGGGCTCCTGAGCGGGACCTCAGGGAGACCATCATCCCTGAAGCTAAGTATTGCGCCCGTCTGGGCCCAGCCTACTATGCGCCTGCCTGGACAGGGCCCTTCTGGCCAGGCCTGGGTAGCAGTGGCTCAGTTCCCACTGGGGCACTACCAGGTCCCCCTCTCCCTTCCCACCCTCTCCAGGCTCTGGGGACTTTTCCGGGTCCCAGGCCTCTTTACCCAGCCCCTCTCCAGCAGCCCCAGCCAGGGCTGGGCAGCAGCAGCGGCAGCAGCAGCAGCAGTAGCAGCCACGTCAGCAGCAGTAATGTCAGCAGCAGTGTCAGCAGCACCAGCGGTTCAAGCGGGGCAGCCAGTGAGGAGGGCATCCCATCTAGCGATAGTGGAGAAGAGGACACCCCAACCTCCGAGGAACTGGAGCTGTTTGCCAAAGAACTGAAACACAAGCGAATTTCCTTGGGTTTCACTCAGGCTGATGTGGGGATGGCCTTGGGCACGCTGTATGGGAAGATGTTCAGTCAGACCACCATCTGCCGGTTTGAAGCTCTACAACTGAGCTTTAAGAATATGTGCAAATTGAAACCATTACTTCAGAGGTGGCTGCAGGCTGTTGAGAACACTGACAACCCTCAGGAGGTGGTTCGAGTCTGGTTCTGTAACAGAAGGCAGAAGGGTAAGCGGCTTCTTCTGCCCTATGGGGAAGATGGCGAAGCATTGCCTTATGAGCTGGCCCCAGGCACTGCCCTCGTCCTGCCAACTGCTGCTGTACCCCAGAACTATGCAGCACCCCCACCAGCTGTGCCCCCTGCCCTCTATATGTCCACTTTTCCTAAGGGTGAGCCCTGCATCCCAGGCATGCCCATGCCTAATGGGGGCATCTGAGCCAGGATCAGCATTATAGGAACTCACTGGGGGTTCAGGATACCTCTTGCTTTCCCATTCCTTCACTTGCCCTATGACTGGCCATTGTCTGAGATACAGTGGTCAGGCCTTTTCCCAACCCTAGATTCTCTTTCTGCCCCTCCACTGCCCATATCTAGGTTTTTTGGAGCATCTGAGAAACAATATTCAGGTCTTTTTTCTCCTCCTTCTTTCACCTCACACTCCCAAACTTGTGATGGGTTTGGGAGCCAGTTTGGAAATAAAAGTTGGGTGGTAAAACAAAAACAAAAACCAAAAAAAAAAAGTTTATGCAATATTTGGGGAAGAAAAGACATATATGCATATTATTGGATTTCAAAAAGGAAGGAAATCACTTTAGTTTCCAAGAGAAAGTGGGATTTAAAGTAGGCCTTGGAAGGAAAGTAGAATTTATATAAACGAGGGATTGTTTTTATAGTTATTCAGTCATTTTTTTTTTCAGTTGTGTCTGATTTTTTCTGACACCATTTGGGGTTTTCTTGGCAAAGATACTAGAATGGTTTGCCATTTCCTTTTCCAGCTTATTTTGCAGATGGGGAAACAAGGTTAAGTGATTTGCCTGGGGTCACACAGCTATAAATGTCTGAGGTTAAATTTGAACTCAGGTCCTCCTGATTCCAAGACTAGTGTTTTATCCACTGCACCACCTAGCTGCTCTTAAGCTAGGGAAAGATGAAGGGAAATATTTGTACTATCACCAAGACTGTAGAGACTGTTCCTGTATGTTTAAGAGTCAAATGCAATGTTGAAAGAGGCAATTTGAACTGATATTTGGAAGCTACAGGTGAAAATGCCTTATTATGAGGTGAAGTCAAGACAAGAATGTGTATTTTTAACTTCTGAGCTGTGAAGGTTTATAGAGAGTTTGTGAAAAAGACACAAGGTCAGGAAAAAAAAATGTTGTGTCAGAATTATCTTAACTATTATATTGTAGAAATCTGTTCATTATAGGGGGAAAACATAAAGAGAAGTCTTTGAAACGTATGTCTGTTGAAGAGACTTTTGAAGAGACTGGAGAAAAACAGAGAAGAAAGAGAGAAAGGAGATGGAGAGCTCTTTTCTGATGAAACGTTTAATAATTTTATCTTATAAATCGGGTATTTTAAAAATAGCCTTTACTTGGCATCTTGATAGAAACTAAATGGTGTGGGACTATGTTTTCATGAGTGAAGAGAAATCACTTTGCCTTTGTGGTGAGAGTTTATGGCAACTCTAGTTATGACATTTCTCATCACCAAAATGTTGTGAATAATTATTTATGTTTCAGTTGTCACTGAATTAATTTGTTAATAAATTTCATGTTTAGTCATTTCAATATCTAAACGTAAAATTAAGGGGTTTACTATGCACAAGAGTATAAGTAATTACCACTGGGAAAGGTTTCTTCTTGTTGTTAAACAAATTTATTAAGCAAATAATAATTAAAGAACTTGTATGGAGCTGATTAAGTAATGAGAAAGAGGTTGCTATTTTACTAATTAGAAAGAAAATATCCAAATATACTAGATTTCTCTAGAGCATAGGATATTAAGATTAAATTTGGGAACAAGTCAAATAACAGGCTAAGTAACTACAAGTGAATGGTCAACCATAGTATAATCTTGGACGCATAATGAGTCAAAGTACAAAGGCAGGAAAACATAAGGCAAATTTGGGGAGCAGAAAGTAAACAATCCTGGCTAGAGTGGAGAGTTATGCATAGAGGACTAGTGAAAGCGAAAGCTGAAAATATAGGTTGGGACCAAAGGACCTTGAATGCTAAGCTAATGAAGAGAAAGACAGGATATGATGGTGGTGTTTATGTTAAGCACATCCTTTGGTCACAAAAGAACTCAAACATTCTTGAGTGGTGAAGTATCTTAGGAAGCCTAATTTGGTACTAATTTCCAGTTTATATCTAATGATAGTGAAAGAAGTACATCCCACATAAAACAATCATGTTGACCAAGGCTGACAGCTGTGAGAAAGGAAAGGGTGAATCTGGTACTCTAAAAGAATTGATAGAACTTGGCAACAGATTAGGAGTAAGAAAAGGAGTCAAAGATTCAATTCAACAAATATTTATAAGGCAGTGGGGAGCCTAAAGAAATGTTTGTTGAATTGAAAGATGATTCCTTTGTCCTTAGGGAATTTTTTTTTCCTATATCACAACCCGAAAGACACAGGCACATTAGTCCCAAAGTATTCATTCCCTATCCGTGAATCTTCTCCAGTGGCAATCTCAAAGGAAAATAAGTGAAATTATATGATCAGGAGCCAAAAGTGAGACCTGATATGAAAAAGATAGTATTATAAAAATATATCTTTTACATGGAAGGTCTTTGAAAGCAAAGTATGGTCTCTTGGGGTCTGTCCATTTCACACAGGGGGCATTCAGTATAATTATTCTAGTTGGAGTACGTGTAAAGGGGTGTGTGTGCATATGTGTGTGTGTGTGTGTGTAAAGTCAACTAGCAGGCACTGTGCTTTGCAATAATAATACAAAGAGAAGGGGGCAGGTGATCAAAGTCTCTGCTTTCAAGAAGGTCACCATCTAATTAGAGGACACAATATGCAAACAACTACAAATAAATCAGATGAATTGGAGATGATCTCAGAGGGAAGACACTAGCATTAAGGGGAATGGGGGAGAGGCTTCTTGCAGGTGATATTTAAGCTTGAAGGAAGCCAGAGAAGCCTGGAAGGAAAGATGAAGAGGGAGAGAATAGGAAGCATGGGGGAGAGGCAGTGAAAATGGAGTCAGGAGATGGAGTGTTATATGCAAGGAAGAGCAAGGGGGCCAGTCATCGAATCATAGATTATGCAGAGGGAATGATGTGTAAGAATACCAGAAAGGTAGAAAGAGACTAGGTAATAATGAGCTTTACAACCCAAACAGAAGATTTTATATTTGATTCTGGACTTCATAGAGTACAGATTTTCTCTCCCTTTGAGTCATTACAGCTTACTTTGTGGTGTTATTTTTCTTTTCATCTTGTTTAGGATCAGTTATGTTCACTGTGTTTTCTCTTCATGTGTTTTCAGTAAAGGATTACCTTCCAGTTCCACTTTCACATTAGAAGATAGTGCCATCTACTTGACTTCTGAGCAGAGCACACTGGAAACACAGGACGATAATGTCTCTGTATTGGACGTCTATTTAGTAAGTTGTGTTTGCCTTTTGTCTTTTTTTTTTAACTCCAGCCTTATCACTTTGTGGGTCCAGATGCCAAGTTTACACATGGGCACATTTCATAAAATTAGACACCCTTGATTTGTTTGTTGTAGTTTTAAAAGAACATAATGACATACCAAGGCTGGCCTTAAACAAGTGAAACCATTTTGAGTCCAACTTTATCTTCAGATAAAGTCAGTCTCCCCACAGTCTATCCACTTAAAGCACAAAATGGACAAGTCAAAAAATACAGATGAGACATCAAAAAATACAGAGGAGACAGTGGTATACTACTAAAGGACATTAGCAAGATCATCTGATTCTAATTGTAGTGGACTTCTGAGGGGGGAGGGAAGGAGAGAGAGAGAGAGAGAGAGAGAGATCAACATAGATACAATGGATCATCATTATTTGCAGATTACAAATTTGTGAATAAATATATGCCTGACACTTTCACAGTCTGCGTAGAAATGTGCAGAGCAGTGAAAAAAAATGAGTACCCTAATGTACATGTTTCGGCTGAGGTCAAACAAGGCAACCCCCTGCCTTCTTGTTTCAGCTTTCATACTGCCCTTATTCAGGTCTATTTAGTGCCATTTTTTTCAAATTTTTGTGCTTTTTGTTGGTAATTTTACTTTTTTAAATGACCACACAGCTTAGTGCTGTAGTGCTGTCTAATGTTCCTAAGCACAAAAAGACTGTAATGTGCCTTACAGAGAAAATACATGTGTTAGACTCATTCAGACATGAATCAGAAGCTTAAAGCTATAAGTTCAATGTTATTGAATCAGCAATACAATACATCCAGAAAAAGGAAGAAGAAATTCACCAATCTATGAACGAGGCCATTCCAGAAAGTGCTAAGTTAAATGTTATGACCAGAAGCTCCCAGGAACCTAACCCCTTCCCCTAAGAAAAATGGTTCAGTATTCATTAATTCAGTGTCTACAGTGACTTTATAGAACCTAACTACTGAAAATGATCAAAATTAACTGTGTATATTTCTCCTTCATGTAGATCCCCTTCTTTCTGCATATCTATACATAGTCCCATGAAAAAAATTAAGTGTTGGTTGATTATTTTCCATTTTTTCAAGTAACTATAATCTAAGCAAACACTCTCAGGGTATCATGGGTACATAAGAGTTTCAGCAGAAAACTGGAGATGCCTCATTAAAAAGATTAACAGAACCTAAGTTAAGTTGCATAGTTCGAAATGTTAGACACTTTAGAAAAGGTCTTTAGAATATGCAAATTACTGTTCTAACCCAGGCAGATTTCAGGACTAGAGCTGATTTCAAATGACCATTCAGATTAAAAGACTCTTATAATACCTGACAATTATGTTAAAGTTTGCAGATTGCTTTATTTACATTACTTTATTTGATCTCTCACAATAACCTTGTGAGGTAAGTGCTACAATTATTAGCTCCATTTTACAGATAAGGAAACTGAGGCTGAGATGTTAAGTGACTTGCCTAGGGTCACATTGCAAGTAAATGTCTGAAGTAGGAATCAAACCTCCTAACTCTAGTGTAGGACTTGACTATTCCACACTCTTCTACAAACTAAAATGCCTACCAAGCAGCATAGGAAGCCTTGTAGAAAAGTTGAATGTTATAATAGGGTTTCTGACCTTTTTTTTTTTAATTGGCAATCGGGGTTAAGTGATTTGCCCGGCGTCACACAATTAGTAAGTGTCTGAGGTCAAATTTGAACTCAGGTCCTCTTGACTCCAGGGATAGCACTCCAGGGATAGTACTTTACCACCTAGCTCCCTCCAACACCCCCCACCTTTTTTCTGGCTATTCACAAAGAGAGAACAAAGGCTATTCCTTTAAGATAATTCAGCCAACATTTACCCAAGATCTTTTGCTAGATGTTCCTGTTTGTATGAATGTTCTTTAGCAGAAGACTGTATAGTTCTCTAAATTGTAGTGACTTTGTCATTTAAAACTTCAGATTCTCAGCTTCTCAAATTCTCAGTTTCCTTATCCATCTGTGGAGAGGGTTACACTAGATGGACCCCAAGATCTCTTCTAGCTCTAATCTACAACCCTATGAAAATAGGTTTTTTTAGTGGGGGTATATATATCCTAATTTCACTAAGTTTCTTATTTGACTAGAAAATCATTTATTGCACAAAAAGCAAAGATAATTTTCAAAAATCTTTCTTGAATTTGCATTTTTTTTATAAATAACTGCAACTAGTTTTACATAATAGCTAAAGTTAACTATGATCTAACTCCAGAAGTCTTTAATAGTGTGCTGGACTTGGAGTCTAGGAAACTGGTTTTCAAATCCAGTAACAGACACTTCACTAACTTTGTGACTGTTGGCAAGTTGCCTAGCCCTTAATTTACTTATCCACGCAATGAAAATAATAACACCTGTAGTATTCACCTCAGAGTTATGGTGGGACTTAAGATCATTTATATAGACTACTTTGCAAACCTTATGACATTATGTAAAAATCTGACTTTATTCTTATACACTGACAAATGTAAACTCCATTGAGAGGAGTAGCTAAAAGGTAGGAAGAAAAATAACAGCAGAAACAACCAGAAATTCATAGAAGATATAAAAACCAAGACTGGTGAGCTCAATAAAAATTCATAGCCTCACATACACAATGCACAGAGTATGAGTAATAGATGGGCTGAACTAGAGATCCTGAATCAAGGAGGCAAATCTTACCCCTATAGGTGAGTCAGATGCAATAGAATGGGATTCATGAGTACACTAAGACTCTAGAAGCAAAGATATACCTTATTCCCAAGTCAGTCAACAAGCATTTATTGAGTACCTGCTATGTGAAAGGCCCTGTGCTAAGGGCTAAGGATACAAAGAAGACAAAAGATGATCCCCATTCTCAAGGAGGTCATAGTCTAATTGAGGAGGCAACATGCAAACAACTATATGGATTTTATATATATACATATGTGTGTATCTATATGTATATATGTTGTATATATGTATATGTGTGTATCTATATGTATATATGTTGTATGTGTGCATATGTGTGCGTCTGTATGTATATGTGTGTACATATATATATATATATATATATACACATGCACAGAATAAATTAGAGGGGGAAAATTAGCATTAAGAGGGGTCAAGAGAAGCTTCTTGCAGAAAGTGGGATTTTACCTGAGACTCAAAATAACAGAGAGGCACAGAGACATGGGCTGGGTAATAGGCAGATTCAGAAGTGCTCAAATGACTGGCCCCAAAGTCTAGTTGTCACTGTCCTAAAAGGAAAATCTTTAATGCCTCACCTCAGGAATCTGTTCTGAGCCCTATTCCATTTAATGTTTTTGTTTTCTTAGCGTATTTGAAAACAGAACCAAGCAAGGAGGGATTATGTTGGACAGCATAGTCTAGAAGGGGGAAAAAAGATCCTGATTAAAGTGATGGGCCAAATACAGTAAGGTGAAATTTAATGTGGATATGTATAAAGTCCTGCACTAAGGATCAAAAAAATCAACTTGATGACTGCAAGATGGGAGAAGCATGACTAGGTAACAGTTCTTACAGAAAAAAAAAATTAGGCAGGGGAAGGGTTTCTTTGGACCGTGAGCTCCATGTGACTCAACAGTGTCCTATAGGAGCTAAAACAAAGTAAAAATAAAAAATAAAAACCAGCCTTAAGCTTCATTAAAAGAAGCAGAATACGGAGAATGGCTCAGCATCCAGACAATTATGACCTAAACAGTAAGGGGACTGAAGATCAGAGAATTTGTTGCAAAAACTGGGGTTAAGACTTTAGGAGGGATAACATAAACACCTTTATGCATCCATAAGCCTTTCTTAAGAAGCTACTATGTGCCAAACACTATGGATACAAACAAAGAAGGAAAAAAACAGTCCCTGCTCTATAAGGAGCTTACAATCTAACCGAGGGAAGAGAATATGTACATTATAGGTATATACAGGCAGCTAGGTGATACAGTGGATAGGGTGTGGGGCCTGAGGTCAGGAAGACTCATCTTCCTGAGTTCAAATCTGGACTCGGTTACTAGCTGTGTGACTCTGGGCAAGTCACTTGACGCTGTTTGCCTCAGTTTCCTCATAAGGTAAATGAGTTGGAGAATTAAATGGCAAACCGCTTCAGTATCTTTGCCAAGAGAACTTCCAATGGAGTCACAAAGAGTCAGACACAACAGAAAGGACTGAGCAGAAGGGAATGATGAGCAGCTAAAAGGATCAGGAAAGGCTTCCTATAAAAGGGAATGCTTGATCTGAGTCTTAAAAGAAACTAGGGATTTTACAAGGTTCAGGTGAGGAAGAATTATGTTCAGGCAAAGAGAAAGCTAGAGCAAAGGTATCATAACAAGAGATGGAGTCCTAAGCATACAGAATGGTAGGAAGAGCAGTTTGGGGGACTCCTGTGTATAGAGGAGAGTAATGTGCAATACGTTTGGAAAGGTAGGTTGGTACCAGATGGTGAAGGACTATAGTGCTGGGCCTGAAGTCAGAAAGACTCATCTTCCTGAATTCAAATGTGACCTCAGACACTTGCTAGCTATGTGACCCTGGACAAGTCACTCAAGCCAGTTTCATCATCTGTAAAATGAGTTGGAGAAGGAAATGGCAAATGATTCCAGTATCTTTGCCAAGAAAACCTCAAATGGAGCCAAGAAGTTAGACATGACTAAAAGCAACTGGACAGCCGCATAAATGCCAAACAGGGGAGTTTACATTTGATCCTGGAGGCAATCGAGAGCCACTAGAGTTTGAATAGGGGCAGAGGAAAACCACATGTGATAATGGTCAGACCTTGGGCATCAGCATGGAAAAAATGGGGGTGGAAGAGACTGGAGGCTGGAAGATCAGATTAGGAGTCTGCTGTAACACCCCAAGTAAGAGAGGGTGAGGCTCTGAACTGGGGGTGGAAGAGACTGGAGGCTGGAAGATCAGATTAGGAGTCTGCTGCAACACCCCAAGTAAGAGAGGGTGAAGCTCTGAACTGGGGGTGGAAGAGACTGGAGGCTGGAAGATCAGATTAGGAGTCTGCTGTAACACCCCAAATAAGAGAGGGTGAGGCTCTGAACTGGGGGTGGCCATGTAAGTAATGAGAAGGGGACAGTGACAAGAGATGTTATGGAGAAAGAAAGGACACGATTTGGAAACTAATGTGAATCCTTCACACCTCTCCAGCTTGCCACAGGACAGCAGCAGTTCTATATCCTACTTTGAAAAATTCCTGCTGATCTACACAGAGCAGAGAGCACTGAAGTATAAACTTTTAGCATTAGGCCTTGAAAGTGACCATGTTACTCTCCAGCTAGGTTGGGATAACTAATGGAGATGGGTAGGAGAAAAGATTTTGAAAACCCAGAACATATGAAGTATAGCAGACACATATAGTGGAAGAAAATTAGTCTTCTACTTCATTCTCTCTTGTTATATACTTTACATTTACGCCTCAAGCAAATGCCCCTGCTATCAGATTGATAATTCTTACTTTATTTCTTAACAGAGTATGATTTACAGAATTCATTACCCAAAACAGCTCTCACTAAACCTGAGAAGAATAACATAGGGGTCCAAAACCATAATTCTCCAAGGTTTCAAGGACTCTACTGTTAACAATAGTAAAGTGAAAGATAAATTTCTGCTCCTTTCTTTTTGCCCCAGTGACTCTTTGGAAAGTCAACTAACCTGAATCACTATAGAAACTTTAGTGGAGGACCAGAAAATCTAATTGATCAAGTGTATATACATATATGTGTGTGTGTGTGTGTGTGAGACCCACCTATGACTGACTCTCACTGCCTATGAGCTAAGGGGGATTAAGAGAAAGGAAAGAAAAAATAATCTGCCTGTTACTTATAGGTATTTTCACTAGAACTGTTTGAGAGTAGACCAGACTCTTTCAGAAGTCACTCATGCCTTCCAGTGCCAGCTAAAGGTTTATCAGAGGTTGGGAGATAATGGGAGAAATACTAAGGAGAAGGAGAAGAAGAGGATATAATTCTGGTATTAGGAGATATGAAGAGTGAAACGGGCACTTGTCTTACTGGGTGATCAAACCCAGCCCTACCCAGTTATTAATAGATAAGGAGACACTCAATTAGCATTTGTTAAATTGAATTACTTCCAGCTTCAGCTAGAAGTCAGTCATCCAAAATGGTGGGCACCTCTTCTAGACAACTCAGAACTGGCAATTCTTATTACAAGATAAGGTCACTGATCCTCTACAAGTACTCTAAGTTAATGAGAAAGCAAGAGAGAAATAAGCATCATGGAAGTGGAAAAGGCTCACTTTACCTGCATCTCTTTAAGAGGCTTCTTTAAGTTCTCCTTGCAAGACCTAAAATGACTTTTTTTTTTTGCTGCTGTTGAGTCACATGAGTTGCATGTATCTGCACATGACCCCATTTGGGGCTTTCTTGGCAAAGATATTAGAGTGGTTTGCCATTTCCTTCTCCGGTTTATGTTACAGATGAAACTGAAACAAAAGGGGTAAGTGATTTACCCAGGGTCACACAGCTAGTAAGTGTGACCTTACTAGATTTGAACTCAGGAAGATGAGTCCTCTTGACTCCAGGCACAGCACTCTACTGTACTACCCAGCTGCCCCCCAAAATTGTCATGTTGTCCTACTTCTTTTTCACATGTCTGTTCCTTACCTTGCCCAACCCCTAACCTTATCTCCTCTACCTTTTCTTCTCTCTTTACCCCATGCCCATAAAACGTGCGATGATAGGGTTAAATTCTGATATTCTCTCTATTCCTTTAGTCCCTGTATTTTCATTGCCTACCCTAATGGGAGAAACCAGCTGGCTGCTTATTTCTAGTGCTGCTAATGTTTTCCATGCTTTGGGAGAATTTTAACTTTGTTCACAGCCCCTGCAGTCTCATATGGATGGTAAACAACATTCCCTCTGAGCTTTGCTTTGGGTTTTTTAGTTTTGTTTTTTAATGTAACCAACCTATGCAGATTCTTAAAGAGAAGAATCAGTCACTCTCCAGAGTCAAAACAAGAAGAAAGGAACAGGATGGGGAAAAAATATATCACATGCTTTGCAGGTTCATAACAGAAGCTTATCATATTTTCCTTGCTTCCACTGGTAGCAAAAATCTGAAAAGATAAGGAGTCAAATAACCTCCTACAGCCCCAAGAGCTTGGGGTTAATGGCACCATTTATAAGTTTCTTGTGGTTGTAATGGCAAATCTAGATTTTCCTTAGCTAAAATGCAAAAATAATGCTGGATTGTTGTAATTTTTCAGTCATGTCCAACTCACTGTAACCCCATTTAGGATTTTCTTGGCAAAGAAACTAAAATGGTTTGCCATTTCCTTCTCCAGCTCATTTTACAGATGACGAACTGAGTCAAACAAGGTTAAGTGACTTGTCCAGGGTCACACAGCTAGTAAAGTGTCAGAGGTCAGATTTTAACTCAGGAAAGTTCTGATTCCAAGCCCAGTGCTCTATCCCGTTTGCCACCTAGCTGCCCTGCTGCTGAAAAGATTATGTGATTATAATGTGGTGTTTTGTTAGTGTCAAATGGCTTGAAATCCATTCATCTATTTCTTTTGGTTCCAAAGGACTCTAATAAACTAGTTTGTCTTTTCTCGTGCTTATAATACTATAGTTTACTAAGGCTTGGCAACTTCATTGTCTCTAACATCCCTTTACTTATCTGGTTTTATAAAGTGTATCATATATATCACCACCTAGCCCCACTCCCTCCAAAAAAATAAATAAATAAAATGAAAGTATCTCTCTTTTTTTTTTTTTTTTGCTGTTGTTATGGAGGGGGGAAGGCAGGGCAGTTGGGGTTAAGTGACTTGCCCAAGGTCACATGGCTAAGTGTTAAGTGTCTGAGGCCAGATTTGAACTCAGGTCCTCCTGACTCCAGGGCAAGTGCTCTGTTCACTGCGCCACCTACCCAGCCCCCAAAAGTATCTCATTTCTAATCATTATTTTTTTATTTCAAACACTTCCCGTTTAAAATAAAAGACCATTTGTAGAAAAGAAGAAGCCTAAAGATCCTGCTCCTGATTAATGAACGGTGGCAGCTGTCATGTTCCTGGAAGAATAGTATGTGGTACGGTCACTAGTGTAGTATCGAGCTCATTTTAATCACATATTTGGAGGGGATTGTTTATAAGAGATAGAAATAGGAAGTAGATTGTGTTATTGTGGAGACTGTGTTCTTCATTGTTCATGTCTATCATTGAATGTTTTAGAGGCAGCTAGGTGGTTTGGTGGATAGAGTGCTGAGTCTAAAATCAAGAAGACCCAAGGTGAGGGGCGGCTAAGTGATGCAGTGAATAGAGCACCAGCTCTGGGGTCAGGAGGACCTGAGTTCAAATCCAGCCTCAGACACTTAATACTTACTAGCCGTGTGACCTTGGGCAA
Organism: Petaurus breviceps papuanus; assembly: GCF_028583685.1. Taxonomy (NCBI): domain Eukaryota; kingdom Metazoa; phylum Chordata; class Mammalia; order Diprotodontia; family Petauridae; genus Petaurus; species Petaurus breviceps. The sequence goes on from NW_027185616.1 coordinate 20,357,335, forward strand.
GTCACTTAACCCCAACTGCCCTACAAAAAAAGGCAAAAAAAAATTTTAAAATAAAAAAAAGAAGACCCGAGTTCAGGTGTGGCCTTGGGCAACTCACTTACCTTCTGTTTGCCTTAGTTTTCTCATCTGTAAAATAAGGACTTCCAGGGCTGTTATGAGGATCAAAAAGGATATTTAACATAGTGCTTATCACATAGTGAGAGCTAGATAAATACTAGTTGTTTTTTTTTCTTCTGTATTTTTTATGCTCTAGTTTTGTTTTGTTTTGTTTTCATTTGGGCAGCTAGGTGATGCAGTGGATAGAGGGCCATGCCTGAAGTCAGGAAGACTCGTATGTCTTCCTTAGCTCAAATCCAGCCTCAGATACTTACTAGCTATATGACCCTGGACAAGTCACATAACCCTTGCCTCAGTTCCTCATCTGCAAGATGAGCTGGAGAAGGAAGTGACAAAACACTCTTACAGTATCTTTGCCTAGAAAATTGCAAACGGGCTCACAAAGCATTGGACATGAGGAAACAACTAAACAACAAGGTTTTTTCACTCTGTTTCCATCACTATACCAGGCATATGAGGTGTGTCTGACTTCTTTAGGAATAGTCACCCCATTTAAGTGGGTTAGTGACCACAGAAACTCCCATTTCCTCCCCATTGCTGACGTTTAGGATTTTCATCTGCTTCCTTGTCTGCTTCTTTTAATTGTTGCCTGGGATGGGATGAAGTGTGGAGTGTACACACACACATGCACATGCACACGCACACACACACACTATCCCAGCCTTCCACTTAGATAGAGGATAGTTTGGGTGGCATTTGCAGTGGCAAGACTGGTGTTGTCAAGGGAGGCTTAGTGCCATCAACCAAAAAAAAGACATCACAGTTGGCATTTAAAGTGAATTGAGGGTACTTAGGTCTTTTCAGCACTAATGTCTTGGATAGCAGTAGAATCACTGCAGTACCAAGAGGGGGTAGCATTACTGCGATGAGCTATAAGAAACATGATTTCTGGGCAGCCAGGTAGCACAGCGAATGGGAGCACTGGCTCCAGTGTCGGGATGACATGTGGATGAATCTGGGCTCAGACACTTATTACCCACCCAGAAACACTTGGCCATGTAACCTTGAGCAAGTTACTTAACCCCAAATGCTTAGGGGCGGCCAGGTGGCTCAGCAAGTAAGAGCACCGGCTCCAGTGTCGGGATAACCTGGGGATCAAATCCGGGCTCAGATACTTAGCACCACACCCAGAAATAACTGGCCGTGTAACCTCGAGCAAGTTACTTAACCCT
>NW_027185616.1:20358723-20494750 GCF_028583685.1 Petaurus breviceps papuanus
ATGTAAGCATGTCTTCATGTCCCTATGCCCAAGGTTCTGACAAATGGAGAAACAGCTGGGATGGGAGTTTATAATGTGTGCCCATAAAGCCTTTCCTAGAAGTCTGTTGGTTTATAACAGCATTTGGGACTGAGGAGTTAGTGTTTCAGTACAGGTAGAGTCTATGATGAGAAGGCTTTTCCATTCACCCTAAGGGAATCTTAGAGAGCCCAAACATAATAGGAAAAGATGATAAGCCATATGTTGTCTTCCCGCTCTCTTCCCTTCCGTCATTACGAGTTACTCAGATTTTATCCTAGTATCTTCTCATGGGTTCCCCATCCCTTAACCCTTTCCTCCCTCAGTGGTCCCAACTTATGTGAAACCCACAGAGCCCCAACCCCTACCCTAACTCTTGTGATAAAGTACCCAAGATGCCCTGAGCCTATCTTGCCTCTGGAATGTTGATTCTCTACTCCAGTCCCTTATGTACTCAAAGATAGCACTTATTTGCAATTTAACAAGTTGGATCTAAATTAAAAGAGAAAGAAGCTGACAGATAATAGAATGAGACTTTACACCTCTCTGTTTCACATTGTTAACTCAAAGCACTGTATGCTTGAGAGACAGAGGGGGAAAGAAGCTGGGAGGTTTGTGTTCCATTATATAATGATCCAGCAAAGAGAGAGATGCTGTTTTAAGGTAAGAGACAGTAGCACAAGAAGGGAATACAGGAAGAAAGGGGTGAGGACTGGGGAATATCCCTCAGTTAACACGGGTAGAAGGGAGCAGTATCTGCTTTTCCTTTCCTCCCTGGGATACCACTTCCTGTTCTTTGGATCCTAGTTCCCAGCCCTTATACACACTTACCACTTTGAAAGATCCAGCACTAGTGGCCTGGAGATGGGGAACACAAATCCCTACTGCCTTGTGGCTAGGAAGTGAGAGAATTCCTATTCCCACTGCTAAGGTAGGAAGAGTGAGGGTCTGTGCATCCCACATTGGAACTTTGAATCGTTTTTCTTCCCCAGATATTATTATACATAGTGGCACAATTCTGTGGTACTATGTGTTCAATGTATATTTCAAATATATTATAAGTTAAATTAGTTTTTATGGGTTGGCCTGAAAACCTACCCTTTATAACCAAACCACCATTTATAAAACTGTGTTACTGAGAGACTACAAGTTAAAAGAGATTCTCGTCCTAACCTCACTCCTAGCTTATTTGGGCTTAATTTGCTGGGTTTTGGTTTTGTTCTTTTTTAAATTTTTTAATGTTATTTATTTATTTATTTTAGTTTTCGACAATCATTTCCACAAGATTTTGAGTTCCAAATTTGGGTTTTGATTTCTTCATCTGTAAAATTAACAAAATTGAACTACATCAAGGGTTCTTGACCTTTTTTGTGTAATGGATCCTTTTTGGTAGTCTGGTAAGCCCAATGGACCCCTCTCAGAATAATGTTTTTAATGCATAAGATAAAATACACAAGATTAAAAGAAAAACCTCTTACAATGAAATCATATCAAAATATTTTTTGAAACGAACCCAGATTCAAATACAGCTAGAAATAAAATTATGAGCTTGTAAACAAAAAAAAAATCTATACATTAAGAATCCTTGAACCAGACCATTCCCAAGGTCTTTTCCCATTCATTCTACAAAATATTCCAAAGTTTCATGATTCTTTGAAACATTTCAAATTCCAAACAATCAACATGCACAATCTTCGCCCATTGACAAGCTGGGGATGCCCTAAAGAAAATTCACTGGAGGAAAAGATGGCAGAGAGCATGGCCTCTCCAACTTTACTTTTCCTTCACATCCTCTGCCCCAAACCTTAAGGCATTTGAAACAGCTGCATGTCTGGAAGGCTCTGAATCATTAACTTTTAATTCCAGGGTGTGTTTTCATGCATGGAGATTTTCATTTTACATCTGGATGTTCATTCAGACCTAAAAGTCTACTCACTTTAATAGCTCATTACCCTCCTTTCAATTTTCATTTTCCTTCACATTTAGGATGGAGTAACTGAAAAAAAAATGAAGAATATGTCTCTGCAGGGTTAAAATGAAGAATAAGTGCACACTTTTTGTCTTTTTTTCCTTGGATTTTTTAGTATCCATGTGTTAAATAGCGTGAAATCCATTTGTCTATTTCTTTTGGTACCAAAGGAATCTGATAAACTAGTTAGTCTTCACTCATGCTTTCAACTTGGTCTTTTGCCCTTTTCCCTTGGTCTTTTTAGTATCCATGGTACCATGATTGCTTTGTCGTTATGCCTACTTAAAGCACTAGCCTATTATAAGAAGAAGACTTGTTTAGTATTTTAAGAGTATTTATGGGGGCAGCTAGGTGGCCCAGTGAATAGAGCACCAGCCCTGGAGTCAGGAGGACCTGAGTTCAAGTCCTACCTCAGACACTTAACACTTACTAGCCTTGTGACCTTGGGCAAGTCACTTAACCCCAATTGCCCTGCCTTCCCCCCTCCAAAAAGCAAAAAAAAAAGTATTTATGAGTAGCAAGATTTTTCTTGAAAGATCAGTTCCCCTTTCAAGGATATCACTTTTATAAAATACATCATACTTAATATGTATTAAGTATAGACTGTGTATATATACACATTGTGTGTATATGTGTGTGTGTATATATATATATAGTTGTTCACAAGACCAATTTCCAGAATCTGAAATAGTTTTAGAAAGAAATTTATCAGGTCATTTGGGAGAGAGAGGGATGGGGGAGGATGAGAGAGAAAGAGAGAGAGAGAGAGAGAGAGAGAGAGAGAGAGAGAGAGGTTTCCTTTCTAGGTTCTGGAAAGTTCATGTCATATAGGATTTTGATGAAGGTTTCCACAACACTAGTCACACAGGAATCAAATGAAAGGAACCCAAAACATAAGATTGGGTGAACCTAAAACAAGTCCTGGTTGTGGAGACACAAAACAAGAATGTTTTTTGTTCCAGCACCTGGGGGACAAAATGCCTAGTAGTCATCTTTAGCACTCCTAGAGAGTTACTGAGGTCAAGCACATTCTGGGCACAAGCAACCTCTAATCACATAAAGTTAGATCCAAACATTATTAATAAATTATAAATAAATAATCTACAGTATGTGTAGATACACATAAGTATACATATGTGTTTATATGTCAGAGAAAGAGATTGAGACTGATTCAGCTCATTCCTGTGACATAATGTACAAATTATTTTGGAATATTCCTACTGGAGGCTCAGGGCATATGTGAGTAAGGCAGGTTGATGTATGGTAGTCTGAGATACCCGTGGTCTCTAAGTTAGGAGTGTTGTGAAGATACCTAGAATCAGAAAGAGGGAGAGGAAAGGAAACTCAAGTATGGTCTCTCTTGAGCTGAGTGGAGGACATGGGAAGTCACAGTAGAAAGTGAGCTGAACTATTCTCCAGTGACTGGCATAATTTACAGATTAGGGGTAGGAGTGGGAATGGGCATTAATTGTACAATCCATGGAGGAGGGAGAATGTTATGCCAGTAAACCATTTTAAATGTGTTAATTTAAATATAACTGATAATAAATGAAATCTCCTTTAAGCGGTCATACTGTATGTGTAAATTAAAGTGCCGTTTACCTGAAACAAGAGCAGAATGATAATAATAACATTTATGTAAGCACTTTGCAAAGTACTTTATAATTCATCTGATCCTCACAACAATCCTATGAGGTAGGTACTATTATTATCTCATTTTCCAGATGAGGAAACTGAGGCAAACAGTTAAATGACTTGCCCAGGGTCACATAGCTAGTAAATATCTGAGCCTAGATTTGAACTCAGGTCTTCCTGATTCCTGCAGTCTATCCACTGCACCACCTAGCTGCAATTGGTCTGAGTTCTAATGTGCTTACTGAAACATTCAATCTAGGTTTCAAATTATCCACTTAGGATCTGAAGATTTCGATCTAGAAGAGAACTTGAAAATCCAACCCCCTCATTTAATAGATGAGGGAAGTGAGGCCTATAGAGCTTAAGTGACTTGCCCAAGGGTAGTAGAGCTAGATTCTCAGGTCTCCCTCAGGTCCTGAATTTGACTCCAAATCTGGAACTCTTTGCACCTGTACTACAGAACCTCCTTCGTTTTAAAGACAAAGAAATCAGTGCTCCAAGAGGTAGGCCAAGGGACTTGCACAGAGTAACACAGGTAATAAATAGCATAGTCAGCATTTGAACTCAGGTCCTTAAACTCTAAGTCCACTGCATAAAAGAGAACTTGACCTTCAAGTTGCATTATTTGAGACAATCTAAAGCATTTTGATTTAGGGGAAGCTGGGTGACACAGTGTTGACGTGGAGTTAGAAAGAGTGTTGGACCTGGAGTTAGAAAGACTCATCTTCCTGAGTTCAAATTTGGCCTTAGACATTTACCAACTGGGTGACCCTGGGCAAGTCACTTAACCCTGTTTGTCTCAGTTTCCTAATCTGTAAAATGAGCTGAAGAAGGAAATGACAAACCACTCCAATATCTTTGCCAGGAAAACCCCAAATGGGGTTACAAGGAGTTAGTCATGACTGACTGAACAACAAATCATTTTGAAAATATTCAAATAGTGCAATATTTTTTTGAATGATACTTTTAATCAGTAACCAAAGGTATGCTTTCCATTGGTTTTATGTCTGGCAACAGCAGATTTGGGCATTAAGAAGAATGCAGTGGTGAAACCCAAGGAATTGTGGAATTGAATCCTGTAAACTAAAAGGAAACAAACAAATTAATTTTAAAAACAAGATTAAAAAAAAAGAAGAATGCAGTGGGGGCAGCTAGGTGGAGCAGTGAATAGAGCACTGGTCCTGGAGTCAAGAGAACCTGAGTTCAGATTTGGCCTAAGACACTTGACACTTAAGTATCTGTGTGACCTTGGGCAAGTCACTTAACCCCAATTGTCTTGTATCCCCCCCCTCAAAAAAAGAAAAGGAATGCAGCATATGGTATTGGTAAGGGTAGACAGCAATATGATCTACCGTTTGAATGGCCAGAAGTATTAAAAGTCATGACTGCAACTTTGTAAGTTGTTTCAATTTCTAAGAATTCTTCTTGACCCAGTATAGAACATGAGGGAATGTTATGGAAAGAGTGGCAAACTGGAACTCAAAATCTTATAAAAGTAAAACTTGAAAACTAAAAAAAAATTTAAAATTTTAATAAAAAAAAAGCGAGTGGCAAAGTCATTCCACAGAAAGGTATAATGGGTTTGAATGTGCTTTCATGCCTAGCTGACAATAGAACTGTAAGGGAAATCATGAGATTGCTGTTTTAATAATACTAATAATAATTTGTAATAACAATGTATATTAATCTAGTAATAATAATTATAACTGTAAAACAATAGCTTTCTCTTGAATGTATGATATCTGGGCAAGGCCTTTTTTTCTTCAACCGAAACATCATTTGATATTAATAGCCCCTGAATTTTATTGGCATTAAATCTAGACATATATCTCTACAAAATGTATTTTCCAAATGTAGAATAGAAGGGCAAGTAGGGAAAGGCACTTAGCCATTCCTTTAACAAATCTCCCTTATCAGAGACATCAATTATGTGGAGTTGATGTGAAGAATGATCATATTTTATTATGAAATAATAAATAAGATAAAGGATAGAGAAATGAAAGTGACTGAATGAACAGATTAACATAATTTTATATGAGAGGCAGCATGAATCTAAAGATAGATTTGAAGTCAGAAAGGCATAGTCAGGTCCTGACTTGGATATAGATTGGCTGTGGGATCCTCATAGGCAGGCAAGATTTCAACATCTCAATGACAACATCTCAGTGCCAACAGGCAGTTCTCCAGGATTGAAAAAAATTGCAAAACCACATTAACAGAGTCCCCTCCCAAGGAATCACAAAAGTTGGGGGGAAGAAAGGGGGAATAAGAGTAAACACAAGTGGGTGGCTAGGTGGCGCAGTGAATAAAGCACCAGCCCTGGAGTCAGGAGGACCTGAGTTCAAATCCAGCCTCAGACACTTGGCACTTACTAGCTGTGAGACCTTGGGCAAGTCATTTAACCCCAACTGCCTTGCATTCCCCCCCTCCAAAAAAAAAGAAAAGAAAAAGGAGTAATCACAAGTCTGGGGGAGGATCAGGGTGAAAGGAATCACAGGCGGGGCAGGGTAAGAGGTACTTTTACATGTGGAAGAGGTCTGTAACCATAGGGACAGCATGACAGAGAAGAAAGTGCGCTGTGACTTGAGGACCCATGAGTTCAAGTCCCCATTGTTATTTAGGATCATAGAAGCATAGATTTAAAATCATAGGATCATAGCTTTGGAGCCAGGAGGGACTTTAGAGATCATCAGATCACCATCTAGAATTCTAGGTTCTGGTCTGGGTCTTCTTAAACTTTTTCTTTTTGCCACAACTTCTTCGTTTTCAGCGGCATCCCTTGGCGTTGTGTGGACTGAGGGCACGTGCAGTGCACAGCTGCCCATACTTTGTTTTCAGAACCAAGGCTGCTGTGAAGTTATGCAATGCAAAAAACAAGCAAGAGAAACACCTCAGATTCTTTGTGACAGATTTTGGATTAGTTTTCGGTCGTTGTGCATTCAGAAACTTCTTACTGTTGTCCAATTTTTCCGAACCCCACAGCTTAAGAAACTCTGACTGGTGACAAACTCAATGGGGATCTCTGCCATTGTATCTTTACTTAGAAAACCACTTATTAACATTATCTAGGTTCTACTGTATTTTTGTTTATTTTGCTGTTTCCCAATAACATTTTACATTTAATTTTAATTCCCTTTTCTCAATTACAGGTACACATTTTTTTTTTGGAGGGCAGGGCTATTGGAGTTAAGTGACTTGCCCAAGGTCACACACTAGTAAGTGTTAAGTATCTGAGGCTGGATTTGAACACAAGTCCTCCTGACTCCAGGGCCAGTGCTCTATTCATTGCGCCATGTAGCCACCCCTACGCAAAATTTTTTAACATTTGTTTTTTAAATTTTTGAGTTTCAAATTTTCTCCTTCTCTCCCTTCCTCCTTCCTTGAGAAGGCAAGCAATTTGATATAAATTATACATTTGTAGGCATGTAAAACTTTTTTACTTTTAATTTTTGCTTAATTTTTTTCTCAATTACATGTAAATAAACATTTTTAATATTTGTTTTTCTAAAATTTTGAGTTTCAAATTCCTAATTACATTTTAATCTAGTTCTTGCAGTTGGCCTGTGCATTTGATATCTTTGATCTAGTATAACCCTCTTATTTGACAGATGAGGAAACAGACCCAGAAAAGCCAAGGAAACACCCAAGGTTGCAAAGACCAAAAAAAGGCAGAGCTGGATGAGGCATTAGAAACCAGCTCTTCTGATTCCAAATCCCATAACCTTCTCACTATATTACGTTATATGCTAGGTGACTTTTGGCAAAACATTTGACCCCTCTAAATCTCAATTTCCTCATCTGTAAAACAGTGGTAGTAACACTTAATCCACCTATCTCACACAAGAAAAACACTTTGTAAATCAAGTACCATTAAGAATACTTTTAATTAGAAGTTACAAGACCTCTGTAAACTTCAGTCTAACTTTTTTGACATGAGTTTCTGTATTTAAATCCTTCGCTGATTTTTATGACTTTAGATACTTATGAATTAGGCTAATTGGTTTGTGCTATGGTAGCATGGTCTAGGAGAGTGGCATCAAAACAAATAGAAATAGGTTCCCTGTGAGCCTCATATTGACTTAGAAAACTGTGAGTTTATATTTATTTTATTAAATATTTCCAAATTGCATTTTCATCTAGTTTGGGCCACACTAGAGAGTTTTGTATAAGTTTGACACCCCTGCTGTAGCACTGCAATTCTCGATTCCTTTTGGCCTCAGGATCCCCTTAAACTCTTAAAAATTATTGAGGACTCCAAAGAGTGTTTGTTTATAGGAGTTATAGCTGTAAGTATTTACTCTGTTAGAAACTCAATAGATAAAATTTTAAGATATTTATTAATGTTTAAATAATGATAATAAACCTCTTGCATAGTAACATAACATTTTATGAAAGAGAATTATATTTTCAAAAATAGTGAGAAGAGTTACATTGTTTCATTTATTTTGCAAATCTCTTTAATGCCTGGATTGATAGAAGACAGCTGGATTTTCATATCTACTTCTGTGTTCAATCTGTTGCAATATGTTATCTTGGTTGATGTATATGAAAAAAATCTAGCCTCCCACAGTTATATAGTTGGAAAAAAGAGGAATATTTTATTGGCAAATAACTTCTTGGTATTACTATGACAATAGTTTCAGCCTCACAGACCCCTCCCCAAAGACCCCCTAGGGTCTTTGTTCTAAACTTTGAAAGTTGCTGGGGTAGTGGATAAATAGTCATTCTTGGAGTCAAGATGGCCTGGCTTCCAGTTCTTCCCCCAACACACACTAGCTTTCACTTAACCACTCAATGCCTCAGACAACTCTGTAAATGGTAAGAAGTTACAGATGACTTGTAAATCTCCGTCTATGGGAGTTTACAAACCAGACCAATAATCTATGCTATGGCTCACAAAAGTATTGGCTGTTTAAGGCGTGGTTTATAATGGATTTCTATCGGTGCTGGAATTAATCATTTTTTATTTTTATTTTTTGCCAGCTAGTAACATGTCCCACTCAGCTCATGTTATTTGTCATCAAAAAGTGATTCCATTGAATCATTTAATTTCAGAACTAGAAGGGATCTTCGAGGTCATCTAGTTCAGGACTTCTTAAATTTTTTTCACCTAAGACCCGTTATTACTTTGTGACCCCTTGTGCTTTTTGGCAGCATTAGTTGGCATTGTGTGGCCTAAGGACATGCACAGTGCAAAGTGCACATGCTTTGTGTTCAGAACCAAGGCTGCAGTGAAGTTGTGTGATACAACACAGGCAAGCAGTGCCAGAAACACCTTGAATTCATTACCTGTTTGATTTTTAATTAATGTTTGGTCTTTGCACATTCAGAAACCTTTTATCATTGCCAATAATATATGATAATATGTGATCCCATAAGGGGTCACAACCTATGGTTTAAGATGTGCTGATTTTAGTCTTTTTTTTTTTTAACAAAGGTGTTTAGGACCAAAGAGGGGAAGTATCTCACCTATGGCTCCTAAGCTCATTCACTGTACAGTAAGGGCAGAACCCAAATCTCCTGACTCCTAGTCCTAATGCATTTCAAAAATGGCTTTGTAATCTCAGAAAAGGCCTTTCCCTCCCTTAAGATATTGTAAAAAATAATCTTGATAAACAGTATAGAGACACAGACTTACAACTTCATCATAACAAATTTGAACCTGACTGAATCTCATAGCATCCCAATAGGATTCCCATTTTATAATTAGGATGACTGAATTCGAAAATCAGTAAAGTCAAGCTAGTGACCTTATTTGTGATGCTATACATGAGAACTGTTGACATTACTATAGTTGAACCTGTTGGAATAGTTATGATTGGAGCAGCAAAGAGCACTGGATTTTCAAATAAATTAACGCAAGGTTCTTATCTTGGTCAGAGCTTTGTTGAACTTGAGTAATTTCTTTGCAGTAGTCCAACTGGACTGAATTGTATCTTCATAGGCAATGCTGACTTCCACCTCATTTCAGCATTCATTTCCATTTATCCCATAGACCTGGGTGTAGTTGACCCTTGTATCTCTTGTGCTCACTTGTTCAGTCTTCTATTGCCAATGATTCCCCAGATCTTCCCATCTCCCCCTAATACTTTTTTTTAATTCTAATCTCTTTTTATTCTTTAAAAAAGTATTGACTCTCATTGGAAGAATGATAACAATACCTCACATGTCTACAGTACTTTACATGTTAAAAAGCATTTTCACACATATTATTTCATTTGTCCTCAAAAAAAAATGCTGTAAAATACTTGGTCAGGTATTATCCCTGAGTTACAGGTGAAGAAAGAAGAAGGTTATTTAGTATCTCACAGCATTGACTTGGAACAGCCATGTTAACCATCATAAGCCCACTGATCAGACATTTATAAAAAAAAACTAATAGGTCAGACCTAAAAGAAATCTAGTTACAAACACATACATATTTTGATTAAAATATAAAAGGATACAATAGAAGGGGTAGAGGCATATAATATAGAACTATGCTTGTTCACTGGACTTATCATTCATCAAATAAGTACCTACCGTGTTCAAGGCACTGTGCTAAGTACTGGCAATACAAAGACCAAAAGGAAATAGCTCCTACCTTCAGAGAGCTTGCATTCTAATGGAGGGGGAAGCAACATATATAAAGCTAAACCATTTTTTTTAAATGTATACAAAGTAAAGAGAGAGTATTTGGGGGGGGGGTCATCCTAACAACGGGGAAAATCAGAAAATAACTTCTTGAAGAGCTGGCAAATGCCTTCAAGTTGAGCCTTCAAGAAAAATTAGGCATTCTGAGAGACAAAGCTGATGAAGCACATCCCAAGCATGAGGAACACCTCACGCAAAGACCTAGAAATGGGCGGTTAGAATGGCATGTATGGGGAACCACAAATAAGTTTGACTGAAACATACTATGTGTGATGTGGATCAAATGAAGTTAGTCTGCAAAGATAGGTTAGAGCTTAGTCTAGATAGAATTCTCAGATGGAAAATCAAGTGTTCTATTTGGTTCCATCTACACTTTTTTATCTGATCTCCAAAATGAGGGCCATGGCATGATCAACCAACCAGAAGGTGAGAAGATGGGATTCTCATTATGGGATTTGTCTCTAATATAACCCCACATACTGCCATACCCCAACACCACCAAACTCTGCCTTCTTGCCTCTGTATTACAAAGTCCCAGCTTCCCCTCTTCCTAGATGGCCATCTAATAGTAGTAATAGTAATAGTACTAACTATTCAGAATAGTAATAACCTAACTCCTACACAGGCCTCCATGTAGAAGCAATTACATAAGTACCCAGATATCACTAGGGAAAATCCCACTTCTACATCCTGCACCTCTGTCCCAGATCACCTTGTGGCTATGACAAGATACCTATTGGAGGGTGGGTTCTGTGCTAGTAGGACAGGGCAATGATCACCAAGTGAAGAACGCTGCCCCCCTCTTATTTTGGGTAGGACAGAATGAGTCACACCGTATGAGCAGTTATGAGTCACTTGTGACCTGTTGCTTACCTTATTACATTCTTTCTCCCCAAATCCATGTGTCTTCCTATTACCACTGACAGCACCACCATCTTTCCTGTCACCCAAGTTATTACAGCATCATTGTACCCTGTAATTTGGACCTTTATCACTTCCACAGGGACTATTGTAATAGCCTCCTAATTGACCTCCCTACCTCGTCTCTTTTCTCTCCAATCCATTCTCCACATTGATGCCAAAGTGATTTTCCTAAAGCATGGGTCCCTATGGACTCTAGGATCAAATTTAATCTTTATCTCATCTTTTTTTATAATCTACTTTTGTATATTATAGATTGTATAATGTACATTGTATAGATTGTATAATGTACACAATGTACCTAGCAGGCAACTAGGTGGCACAGTGGATAGAATTTGGGGCCAGGAGTCAGGAAGACTCATCTTCCTGGATTCAAATCCCAGCCTCGGATACTTACTAGCTGTGTGACCCTGGGCAAATACTAAACCCTGTTTGCCTCAGTTTCCTCATCTGTAAAATGAGCTAGAGAAGGAAATATCAAACCACCACAGTATCTTTGCCAAGAAAACCCCACATGGGTTCAAAAAGAGTCAACACAACTGAATACAACTGAACAGAAGCAACAACAAATTACTATAGCGGTATGTATGTGCGATCTGGAGCAGTTGGATGATTCAGTGTAGGGATTGCTGGACCTGGAGTCAAAAAGACCTGAGTTCAAATTGGGTTTCAGATACTTGGTAGCTCAGTGAGCCTGGGCAAGCCACTTAACCCTGTTTCCTTCAGTTTCCACATCTGTAAAATGAACTGGCAAAGGAAATGGCGATCTATTTTAGTATCTCCGCCAAGAAAACCCCAAATTGGGTCACAGAGTTGTACACAACTGAAACGACTAAACATACTTTATTTTTCCTTGTTAAATATTTGAAGATGGTCTCTTGGAACCATTCTATTGTGTCCTCTTCACAGAGTCTTTGGAAATCAAAATATCAGCAAAACATAACTAAGATACAATGGGGAAAAGGGTTGGATTTGGAAATCAGAGACCCTTGGTTCAAATCCCATCTCTGACAATACTTATGTGACTTCAGGCAAGTCACTAAAACTCCCTGGGCCTCAGTTCCTCGTCTGTAAAGTAAGGAACTCTGAATCTGGCTTTAAATCTAAGATTCTAAGCAGAGAGAGGCTGATAGGATGATGCTATTTCTAGTCTTCCTCATACACAATCCAAGTGTTACATCTCATGCTCATACCCAGCCTGGAAGTCTCTGGCATCTGATTAGTCCCTTCTGTAGCAATGAGAGATGGGCCAATGTACTTATCGGACGACTGTTCCTTTTCAGATGAAAACAACAATAGATTTTCTTCCTCTTCATGTTTTCCTATGGAAGGGAGCAGCTGGAGGAAAGATTAATTTGCCTGTCTCTTATTTTGAGATAAAAGAACTATGTGATATATTATATAATAATGCAACAAATTAATGTTGCAATTAGCAAAAGTAACTTGGGTTCTGGAAATCCTGTTGTAAACTTGTCAGGGAATGATAAATCACTGGTGCCCAAAGCATTATGTAACATTCTCAGGGAACAAGTTGCCCGGAGGGGAATGGTATGAAAAAATTCCCTTTTACGCTAACAGTTATTAAATGATAGGATCAGCTCTTCAATCCATCATGTGAGAGGGCCTAGGGAAGAGCAAACTTGTCACTTGGGTCTAGACAGATCCCAGTGTATTCACTGAGTATTATCATCTACTTACGGAGGGGGTTTAACTATTTAAGTATTGTAATCTGTTCTCTCATGAGCTACCACAACAACTATATTTAACCAATAAGAGGGAAGAAAAGGAGGAAGCACAAGATGCGAAGTCAAATTCAAACCTTGCCCATCCTTTCAGAATTAACTCAAGTCCCACTTCCTCCGTGAACCCTTTATTGCTAAACTCCACTGCTAATTCACTGCGTGAACTTGAGGCAAATCATTTAATTTTGTTGTTATTCAGTCATTTTCAGTTGTGTCTGACTCTTCATGATCCCACTTTGAGTTTTCTTAATAAAGATACTGCAGTGTTTTGCCAGTTCATTTAACAGATGAGGAAACTGAGGCAAACAGGATTAAGTGATTTGCCCAGAGTCACACAGCTAGTTAGTGTCTGAGGCCAGATTTGAACTAAGGAAGATGAATCTACCTGACTCGAATCCCAGCGCTCTATGCACTATGGCACCACTTAGCTGCCCTTGACTTGAGATGTGTGCATTTAACTTTTACCTTGAAAAGAAAGGTAAATATGTTTTGCATGACTGCACATATATAACTTATATCAAATTGCTTGCCTTCTAAAAGAGGAGCAGAGGAGAAAGGAAGAGAATTTAGTACTCATTTTAAAAAGTTAAAAATTGTTTTTACATGTAATTGGTGGAAAATATTTATTTTAAAGAAAAGAAAGGTAACATATTAAGTTGACATTCGAGAAGGCAGTAAATATGAAAGTCCATCCCATTCTTCATGGAAGAAAACTCCATTTTCCTGACACATAAAAATAGCAAAATGAAACTTAAAACTCTCCTGTCTGTCATGGCTCTTAGAAGGAACAAAATGTCTTCTACCTTAATGGAATCATAGAATATTAAAGCTGGAAGAGACATCAGCTAACAAATGAAGAAGCTGAAGCCCTGAGAAGTTAAATTGACTTGTTGAGGTCACATAGGTGGACAGAAGGAATGTATCCTAGTAGAAAGAGCAGGCTAGATTGAGAACTGGTAAACAAGGGTTTGAGTTCCAACTTCGGCACTGACTAGCTATGTGACTAAGGGCAAGCTACGACCTCTCAGAGCCTTAGTTTCCCCACACAAAATAGAAATAATAATTTTTACATCTCCAGCTTTATAAAGTTTTAGTGAGGAAAATTCTTCATAAACCTTAAAGCAGTAAACGTGACCTATTATGATGGCAGAAATATCCATTGAATTGAGTTCTCCCTTCCATCCAGTCCTTTTACCATTATACCACATTGCCTCCTTGACACCTGAGTCTTACGTTACTGTATTAATCATGGGCTATTAGAAAACACTTCCTTTTTTCTTCTTTCTAACCCTGCTTTTTGTTTGTTTGTTTTTATTTTTGTGGAGTTTTTTGCGGGGGGCAGGGATTGGTTAGTCCAATTCTAATGTGGAGATCCTAATTCCTCCACCTCTAATGCAGAGATAATGTCTCACGTCCTCACCAGGATACTGTAAGAACTCAAAGGTCTGTGTTCATAGTAATTTGTTTGTGAAAGGTATGGTGAATGTTGGCTGGCAAAGAATTAGAAAAAAAAAAACAGCTTTTCATGTTTCAGAGCCCCATTTCCCTATTGCTATTTCTGTCAGGCTTTAAGAAGAAAAGGGTATAGCAACATTTTTTCAGATGGGGAAAACTAAGCCCCAGAAAAGGGAAATTACTTGCCCAAGGTCACATAGATAAAAAATTGAAGGATTAAGAGGATTAAACATCTATCCTCTTGCTATCATATAAATAATACTGGATTATTTCATTGCAGACTAATTGATGTTTCTGTGGAGCTATAAATTCAACAACATATCCCATTTTATACTGAGTAGAGGCTAGCATTGCTATCTAGATTTCTTACTGAAACAATATTTATCACAATCAGACTCTTAAGCCTTCAAGTCCCACAAAGGCTTATGCCTGACAGCAGCTTACTTAAAGCCCAGAGGTATTTGTTTGGAAATATAAATTGCTACAACTAAGTGGCCTCCAGTAACCAATAATGTGGCCTCAGGGGGAAAATCAGGATGAAGGACCCAGGGCTGGGGCTATCTCCCTTCATTCACTTTGCAATATTGTCTCACTCTTTGGCCATCTAATTTGGCTACTTCCTAGGAAATAATAACACAGACTTGGCAGGTGACAAGCTTGTTATTCTTGTGGCAGTTCATTTGTTTTTCGGTCACGTCCAGCTCTTAAGACATTGACCCCATTTGGGGTTTTTCTTGGCAAAGATACTGCAACGCTTTACCATTTCCTTCTCCAACTCATTTTACAAATGAGGAAACTGAGGCAAACAGGATTAAGTGACTTGTTCAGGTCACCCAGCTATTGCCTGAGGTCAGATTTGAATTCAAGAAGATGTATTCCTGACTTTAGACCCAGCACTCTATTCACCATACCACCTAGCTGCCCCAGTGACAAGCTAGAACCAAGTAAAATGATTTCTGCATTAATGCAAAATTTATTTCTTAGTTGTTTAATTGTTTAATTATGTGCTATCATATAAATACTCATTTAGAATGTAGCATAATATTCTTAGACCACATGTGATTTGTGTTTGTGTGCACACGCACATGCACACTCTAGAACAGGGGTCCTTAACTATTTTTGTGTCATGAACCTCTTTGGCAGGCTGTTGAAGACTATGGATCCCTTCTCAGAATAATCTTTTTAAGCTCATAAAACAAGGAAAAACATTTATATTGAAATAGAGTTCTCAGGGAGATCATATAATGTAATGGTAGAAGCATTGGAGTGGAAAACAGGAGACATGGCATTTTCTAAACAAGTTCATGGACCCCAGGTTAGAACCACTTGCCCTAGAGAAAATATCTAATGGGACCAGGAAAAGAGGTGACTGGAACAAAAGTTGGGAGAAGGGTACATAGGAGGGGGGAAAGAGGGAGTAAACGTGAAGCAGAAATGAAAAAGATAGTCAACAACCATGTCTCCAGAGGACCTATAATGAAACATATTGCTCTTCTACTGACAGAAAGGACATGGACTCAAGATGTAAAAAAAGACAGACATTTGTGAACATGGTATGGTCACTGTGTGGATTTATTCTGCTTGATTACGGTTATTTTATTTATAAGGTTTTTCTTTAAAAAAAAACTAAATGGTCAAAACAAAGGCTTAGCCAACTCATATCTGCTTCAAGTGTGATAATTCCATTTCCCCCTTCTTCTTAGTCTCACACCCCAGGCACTCTGTGGTCTTTTCGCTTCACATTAAGGTCACCACAGAGATTGAGCTGGTTCAGGGATTATTATGCCTTTTATTTGTATAATACTTTATAAGTTCCACCTCTGTTATCTCATTTGCTCCTCAAAACAATACTGTGAGAGAGGGAGGGGATGCATTTCTGGTATCCTTTTACAGATTAGGAAACTGAGGTCAGAGAGGTCTTGTTCAAGGTCATAAAGGGAATTAGTGAAAGAGTCCCAATGCAACTTAGACTTCTCTGAGACTCTTAGCCTGGGCTCAGACTGGTTTTTGAAAAGGGAAATAACTCTATTTTAGCTTCATTTTAGCAATTCTGATAAAAGAGTTGATGGAGAAAGATGAAATAATCTGCTGAAAAAAGATTGGGGGATTATGTGTTAACAGTTTCTAGCTTTAGAATATAAGCCCAGAGCAAAGCCAATGCATTTGAATAGCCTAGGCAAGGCTTGAAAAAATGCAGCTCCTTTGTATTTCCTCATTTATAAAATGGAGACAGTATTTTCACTACCTATCTCAAAGAGAAAGTTTGACATAGTGATAGAAAATAAGCTTAGGGGCAGCTAGGTGGTGCAGTGGATAGTGCACGGGGCCTGGAGTCAGGAGGACCTGAGTTCAAATTTGCCCTTAAACATTTATTAGCTGTGTGACCCTGTACAAGTCCCTTACCCTGGTGCCTCCAAAAAAGAAAAGAAAGTAAGCTTAGGTCAAGAAGACCTAAGTTCAAATTCTGACTCATACTAACTATATCCCCAGTAACAGTATCCTCAGGTAAGTCTCTTTCTAGTTGTGAATGAATGAATGAACCATTCATTAAGTGTTTACTCTGTGCAAAGCACTATGCTAAACCCTGGGGATTCAAATAGAAGAGAAAGTCCCAGTTTTCAAGGAGTTCTAATGGGGGAGACAACAAATAAGGAAGATTTCAACTGCAAATCAGATGGAAAGGTCCCAGGTCCCTTATAATGCAGCAGAAAAATAGATTTCAATGCTTCTTCTTTAATGTCATTTCCACTGATAAAATAATATCACAGATCCAGACAAAACAAATAAGCATCAGCTTCACAGGGTTATAATGAGGCAGATAAACCCTGAAGTGCCATTGAAATATGTTTCCCAAGAACACACAATCAACCAACATTTCTAAGTATCTACTAATGTAGTAGGTTTAAGAAATAGGTGATATATAAAATTAGGTACTTAAGTAACTAGGTACTTAGGTAGGTGCCTGCTTTGTGTGTAGTAGGTACTTAAGAGATAGCTATCAGCCACTGTGCTAGGCAATGAGGATACAAAGAAATAAACACAGTCCTGCCTTCAAAGAGCAAAGGAAGATAACGTGCACACATAAAAGTACATAAACACATAAACAATATAGATGGAAAGTAACAGAGGAAGGGGTGAAGGCACTATGAACTGAGAGGATCAAGAAAGGCTTTGTGGGGCGTCCAGGTGGCTCGGCGAGTAAGAGCACCAATTCCAGTGTCGGGATGACCTGGAGATCGAATCCTGGGCTCAGATACTCGGCACTACACCCAGAAATAACTGGCTGTGTAACCTTGAGCAAGTTACTTAACCCCGATTGCTTAAAAAAAAAAAACAAAACTTGGGGCAGCTAGGTGGTGCAGTGAATAGAGCACTGGCCCTGGAGTCAGGAGGACCTGAGTTCAAATTTGGCCTCAGACACTTAACACAAAAACTAGCTGTGTGACCTTAGGCAAGTCACTTAACCCCAATTGCCCTCCCAAAAAATAAAGCAAAAAAAAAAAAGAAAGGCTTTGTGTAGAAAGTAGGACTTGAGCTAAGACTTGAAGGAAACCAGCTTAAAGAGATGAGCTGAGAAGGAGAGTATTCTAGGCATGATGGAGAAGGGCCCCCTTTGCAAAGGAAAGGTTGTTATTCATCCTTCATTCTCAAAGGAACCAATGACATTAGCAGGGTGATGTCTTGACTTGGAAGTGTATTGGATTTAAGTGAGACAGACCCATGCAAAGTCACTGGCCTCACGCTCTCCTCCAATCATCTGAGTCCAGTGGCAAGACATAGTTTAGGACAACTGGAGATGGCCCCCAGATACAGAGGCAGACCTTGGCCTTTTTAAGGCAGGGTATTTCCCAGGCCTGTTTGTCTGAGGCAACACCCATTCAGTGATTTAAGGCTAGGTAAGAAATGTGGTAAAAAAATGGCCTAGTTTTAGGGGCGGCCAAGTGGCTCAGTGAGTAAGAGCACCAGCCCCAGAGTCAGGATGACCTGGGATCGAATCCGGGCTCAGATACTCAGCAGCACACCCAGAAATAACTGGCTGTGTAACCTTGAGCAAGTTACTTAACCCCAATTGCTTATTAAAAAAAAAAAGAAAGAAAAAAGATGGCCTAGTTTGCCTACTCAAAAAAAAAAATCACCCTGGGAGGAGAGGACCCTCAAGGTTTCTGGCCAGAACAAAAACAGTTGCCATTTACACTCACTCTGAGCCATCAAACCCCAAACAATGACCAAGTAAGACTTGGACTGGAACCTACTATTGGTTGATGAGTGAGAGCAAGAGTGATTTGGGTTTAAGGCATAGTCAAGTAGCTCCATTTGAATCAAAGCCCGGCTTTCTAGAGTTCTATTTCAAGAAATCATAAATGAAACAATATGGGTCAGAAAAGTTAATTGTCTCATTTTTTTTAATGATAGAATAAATAAGTAGGGAAAAGAAAAAAAACTCTAGCCTCCAAACCACAGGTTTGTGAGGTTTAAGCAATCAAAATTTCTATTCCTTTGAGCAGAGCATTCCCATGTAAGGGTAGAATTACCCATGTGGACAGAGAAAAGGAAGGAAGGAGGGAGACAGGAAGAAAGGAAGGAAAAGAGGGAGGAAGGAAGGGAGGGAGGGAAGAAAGAAGGAAGGAAAGGAGGGAAGGAGGCTATGTATAAAGAACAGCAAGACACGACCAGTTTTGCTGAAATATGTAGTGTGTAGAGGGGATTAACAGATAGTAAGACTAGAAAAATGGGTAGTGAGGAACTTTAAACTAGAAAGAGAACAGTTTTTATTTGTTTTGTACTTCCTAGAGGAAATAGGAACCCACCATTTTATTGAGCAGGGGATTGACATGTTTGGACCTGTTGTTGACCATGAAAGCTCATGATAATTTTTATTTGTGAATTCTAATCCTTACACATGGAGAGAAAATTGCTTGAATCTATCTGATTATGAATCTCTAGGCAAATGATGGATTTGTATTTATAAAGAAAGAAGTGAGATTCATACCTGTGTTCTTTTTTCTTTTCAGTAAGAAAGAGTGAAAATCTATATACACGGGTAGAAGTAACTACAGAGCCTGCAAATCCTATTCTCCACTCCAGAATTACTGGGTACAACTTGGCTCAACCTTGCTACACAAAGAGTAATAATCGACTGGACTTATCTTTACCTGTGAAAGATATCAGAGGAGCCTCAAACCATAGAAATGATCGCTCTGCTTAATTGGTGGGAATGATGTGAAAAAAAAGCCACATGTTACTATCCTTTGCTGTTGCTTGTTGAACTGTGAAGAATCGCATAGACTATATTTCAGCTATTTTCTATCCTGTTGCCAATCACCCTTTGGGACTTGGAAGTCATATTTTCCTATTGGCTCTTGTGTTTATTTCATTTGCATGTATCCAGTGATAATGCACAAGTCAAATAATGTAATCTGAATATCTATTTAAAAACTCATCAATATGAAATGGTGAATAAAGTATAAAGTCTGCTCCTTTTTTCAAAGTCATAATCATGTAAGTCCATGTTGTTGGAAGTCTAAACTGATTTCATGCAAGGGTCCGTGTAACCTGTCTGCACCGACTTTATGAAGACCTGCTTCTATAAAGATATTTTCACTTTTGACTAGTGAAATGAGAGAGAGAAAGCTATTTATAACAAGGCCTTATGTTGTGTACATATATTGTCTCTGAAATATTTGTGATTCAGTTTATTGCTTGTTAAAAGAGAAATTATATAATTTATTTAGTAAATACTACTGTAAACTATAGTTTTGTTGACAGAAATAAAAATATTTTGTTCTCAACATTGGCAATATATTGGTCTTGCCTGGTCTCTCCATTGCTACTCTTTTAACTCCTCCTCCCTCTTTTATGACTTTGTGGCCCCAGAAGGTCAACAAATTGCTTGAGGAATTGGGAACATGGCAGGCATAAAGAACAAAATTAAAGATAGTTCCCAAACAGAGTATCTTAATAAATGATGGGCAGATAATCTAAGACACTGCTTCCTAAAATGCCATGATGAAGTTTTGGTAGCATAGCTATAAGTAGCTATGTAATAAATGATACAGTTAAGATATTGCTTTAACAATAATAATAATAATTTCCATTTATATAGTGCTTTAAGGTTGACAGACTACTTTCCTCAAAACAACCCTGACAGTAGAAATACCAACCACATCTTATAAGTGAGAAAGCTAAGGTTCAGAGAAGTTAAGTAATGTGTTCATAGTCACACTGCCAATGGATGTTAGAGCTGAAAAACAGTAGGAAGCAAGAGAATAAAGTCAGCTTCAGGAAGTACATTCATAGGAGGAAAATGTTGAGAAAGAAATTTCCTTAGAGCAGAAATAGTACTTGAAAATGCCAATTATGAAAATTATGAATTTAATTAATATAGGATACTGTCTAACATAATTAACTTAACATAATAGTTCTCAGGTTCATTCCAGGTTTAAATCCCATGATCTATTAAATCTATCTCTGCAATGTGTTCTAAATTGGTCCTTTCCTTTCTATTTCCACTGCAAGCACTCTAGTTTAGGCCCTCATTACCTCTTGCCAGGACTGTTGTCATAACTTCCCAAATGGTTTCCCTGACTACAGTCTCTTCCCCAACTATAATTCATCCTACATACAGCTGCAGGGTCATCTTCCAAATGCACAAGTCTGTTCATGTCATTCTGTTAGTCAAAAACCTCCAATCACCCTTGCCCACAGAATACAATTGAAATCCCTTAGCCTGGCATTCAGGTTCCTTCATGATCTAGGGCCAGCCTAACTTTCCACCATTGGCTGTTTCTATTGCCCTTCACACATACTCCATTACTGCCAAATTAGAGGAGTTGTGGATTGCTGGTTCTGTCCCACCCTCTCCTATTTCCATGTGTAAAGGATGTCTGTGTCCCCAGGTTCCTTGAAAAATGCCACAAGTGAAACATTTCCCAATTTTCTTTGGTGACAGAACTGCTCGTATTCGTTTGATTTGCAGACATGAGGCAAGATGCAGGAGTGGCACACAAAGGTTAAATGGAGGGGAGAATGGAATGGTGGCCAATTTTACAAAACAGCCTTACCTGTCCCCTTATAATTGACCTTAGATTTCGTTTTTTAAATCTTTTATTTATTTATTTTTAGTTTTCAACATTTATTTCCACAAGATTTTGAGTTACAAATTTTCTCCCCTTCTCTCCCCTACCCCCCCCACCCCAAGATAGCAAGCCTACTGAATACCCCTTCTCCCAATCTGCTCTCTCTTATATCCACCCCATCCCTCCTCTAATTTTCTAGTAGGGTAAGATGGACTTCTATACCCCAGGGCCTGAATATCTTATTTCCCAGATTAACCTTAGATTTGTGATAGGCTGTGCTATACCTGCAGAGCATTAGCATTTAGGGAGTATCCCTTTTCAGTGCTGGGGTTTCAGTGATAGGCAGATGCACAAGCCAGACCAATGAAGAGTGATCTTTGGGATCCTGGAGACAGCAAGCCTGTCATTCTCTTCACCATTATAGCTGTAACAAAGAAAATCCCCAAAAATAACGTTCAGCCCTTCTCTGACCCTGAGTAGCACCAAGAGGTTTTGGATGAGCTAGACAGCCTTGGTTCTCCCAGAGTTCAAGAGAGCAAAAAGCAAGAAAACAGACTTCAGTCTGAAAAGAATCTTAGAGCTTCAGACCCAGAAAGTGACTGTAACGTAAAATTCTGATATGTTTATCAAATGTTTCTTTGACCATGATTTTGCTATCCTAATTAAACTATTTAGCTCTGAACTTGGAGTCTAACTGGATGTTAGCAGTCTGGATCTACTAGACTTGTGGGGCAAGAAGGGGTAAGAGACAGAGAGAGAGAGAGAAGGTGAGTAGTCCTGATTATGGAAAATGGTATGTGACTTTATGGCCCCCCGGGATCCTACAGATCAAAGGAAGCACTGATATATCACATGTGAGAGGTATCAAGATACCTATTGCATATTGGCCCCCACACATGGAATGCATTGCCCCGTCTCTGTTAAAATTCTTCCCTATTGTCAAAAGTCCAGTTCAGGCATAACCTACTACATGAATTCTTCCCTAACTTCCTAGCTAAAGGTAATCTTTTTTCCCTCAACTCTCTGATAGTATTTTGTGCCATGTCTATGCACTTATCATCTCTAATGTATATTTCAGTTATTTGTATCCCTGCCCTATATATCCAAATAGACTGAAAGCTTTTTGGGAGAAGATACAGTATCTTACTCATGTTTGTATATATAGCAATGAGTAAAGTACCTAGCTTACTTGTAGCTTACTTAGTAGATGAATCATTAATATTTAATTGGGGCAGAGTAAATAAATAAAATCATATCACTTTGGCCTGTGAGAGGGAAGCAGAGACAAGACTAGTCCTTTCTAAGACCTTCTCTCACTTCTTGACTTTTTCCTACCTTCTCAGTAGTTCAATGACCATGTGCTGCTATCCACCCCTGCCCTTCCCACCCTCAGTTTAGCACAACATCCAAGTCTACTCTGACCCTATAGTGACCCACATTTGGAATCCAATGGCACCACTCTTGTACCTTCCTCCTTCCTATATGTTCCTTTCAAAATATTTTTTCTGGGGCAGCTAGGTGGCACAGTGACTAGGGTGCTGGCCCTGGAGTCAGGAGGACCCGAGTTCAAATGTGACCTCAGACACTTAACACAAAAACTAGCCCTGTGACTTTGGGCAAGTCATTTAACCCCAATTGCCCTTAAAAAGCAAAAAAAAAAAAAAAAAACCAACCCACCTCTTTCCCTTCTACTATAGTAGATAATAAGAAATAAATAATTAAATTACTTGTTATTCATTTGTTTTAGTCACATCCAACTCTTTGTGACCCATTTTTATTTTTCTTGGTAAAGATCCTGGAGTGGTTTGCCATTTCTTTCTCCAACTCATTTTACAGATGAGGAAGCTGAGGGACATGGTGTTAAGTGATTTGCCCAGGGTCATGTAGCTAGGTCTGAGGCCAGATTTGAGCTCACAAAGATGAGTCTTCCTGTCTCTAGGTCCAGCACTTTATTCACTGTGCCACCTACCTGCCCTATATTAAATAATTTAATTACTATTTTTGTAACTGCTTCTATAACCTGCCACTTTGGCCTCCTCATTGATCCTCCAGCTGCCTACTTCCCATTAACTTCAAACTCCTATAAAGTTCCTCCAAGCAATCTCTTCTCTTGCTGCTTGCTGCTCATGGATGCTTGAGCTAGCAGGTTCCTTAGAACTTACCTAGTGCTAACAAAGAACTGGAAATAAAATAGATGTCCATTGTTTGGGGGTGGGCTAAACACATTGTGGTACATTAATAAAATGGAGGATTGCTGTGCTATAAGGAACACAGTAAAAACAGAAGTATGAAAAGATTTAGATGAACTAATTGCACAATGAAGCACAAAAACAATATACCTAATGACTACATTAATGTAATTAGAAAGAACAATAACCACATAACAATGCAGAATCAGCCCTTTCCACTACATCATAGTGCCCAGTAAGGAGGGAGACAAACATTTATCTAGCATCTACTATGTACCAAGTACTGTGCTAAGCAATTATTTTTAACAAATATCATCTCATTGGAATATTATTGTGCTATAAGAAATGATGAGCAGAATGGTTTCAGAAAAACCTGGAGGGGCGGCCAGGTGGCTCAGTGAGTAAGAGTGTTGGCCCCGGTGTTGGGAGACCCGGGATCAGTTCCGGCCTCAGATACTCAGCACCCACACAAAAATAACTGGCCATGTAACCTTGAGCAAGTTACTTAACCCCAATTGCTTTAAAAAAAACTGGAAAGACATATATGAATCGATGCAAAGTTAAGTGAGCAGAACCAGAAAAACATTGTACTCTAATAGCAATAGTATATGATGATCAGCTATAAATGACTTAGATATTCTCAGCAATACAATGATCCAAGACAATTTCGAAGGACTTTTCATGAAAAGCACTATCCACCTCCAGAGAAAGAACCAATGGAATCAGAATGTAGATTGAAGTATACTTTTTTTTAACTTGATTTTTCTTGGTGGGAAGGGTTGGGGGGGGTGAATCTGGTTTTTTCTTTCATAACATGACTAATATGGAAATATTTTTGCAAGACTGCATATCTATAATCTACACCAAATTGTTTGCCTTCAATGAGGGGGGGAGGAGAGGGAGGAAAATAGAGAATATGGAACTCAAAATAATTTTTTTAATATAAAAAACTGTTTTTATATGTCATTGGGAAAAATAAAATATTAAGAATCACACACACATTATCTCATTTGATAGGTGGATCTAAGACTGTCTAGCAAGATCCCATGCAGAGGGATCATAGGATCTTAGAATGAGAGGGAGGGACCTAAGAGACCATTGAGTGCAACTGGCTCATTTTACAACTCAGGCCCATAGAGGCTAAAAATACTTGCCTATTGTCATTCAGGCAAAAACGAGCAGAGCCAGAATTTTTAGCCCAGTCCCTTGAATCTAGTGCTCTTTCCTCTATACCACTAGGTTTACTAGTGCTGCCCCTCCTGTATTTCCTGGTAGGAGGTTAGACTGTGACCTTGAAGAGAGTATGACCCTGAGTCTAAGAGAGTCTCTCATGCCATACTATTTTCTGTCTTCAGTGGAGAGTATAATGGTGCCCATGGGAACTCCATGATGTCATTTCTAGATGTACATGGGCATGACCTATCTTGAATTATCTCTCTCCAATGAGCTTAAAATGTGTTATTGTACATAAATTGCATTGCAATGGATGGGTTACACACCCAGTGCTACGCAAAAGATGATGTGACACATTGCCTTCCCTCTTAACAAAGTTTACAGGGAAGCAATACACCACACATACATACCATGCAGGCAACTCCATGGAGATAGACTGACAAAACAAATATTGTAACTGGATGTAATTACCATGGAGTATCAGGAATAAAAATTCTAAGGCCACCTCTTTCTCCTAAATATAAAAACTAGCCATCATGTCTAGATTCATTCGTTCACCCAATAAGCATTAGGTGCCTGTTGAGTAAGGAACTGTGCTAGATATTGAGGACATAAAGACAAAAAAAAAAAAAAAAAACCCTGACCTCAAGAAGCAAATAGTCTATTAAAGGGGCAGCCAGTAAGAGCACCGGCTCCAGGGTTGGGATGACCTGGAGATCGAATCCCGGGCTCATACACTTAGCACCCACCCAGAAACACCTGGCCGTGTAACCTTGAGCAAGTTACTTAACCCCAATTGCTTAGGGGCGGCCAGGTGGTTCAGTGAGTAAGAGCCCCAGCTCCAGTGTCGGGATGACCTGGGGATCTAATCCGGGCTCATATACTTAGCATACACCCAGAAACACCTGGCCATGTAACCTTGAGCCAATTACTTAACCCCGATTGCTTAAAAAAAAAAAAAGTCTATTGAAGAGAAACGTATGAAGACAGATAAATAGAAAATGTATACAAAGTAACCAGAAAAATTATTTACAAAGTAGCTTCTGAGGGGGCATGTACTCTCAGAATTTATGCAAAGTAATTTCTGAGGGGGTACCTAGCAAAATATATGCAAAATTACTTCTGAAGGAGAGTAAAGCAGAGCTGTTAGGGCAGCTAGGTAGCACTGTAGCTAGAGCTCCTGGCCTGGAGTCAGGAAAACTCATCTTAATGAATTTATATCTGGCCTCAAACCCTTACTAGCTGTGTGACCGTGGCCAAGTCACTTAATGATGTTTGCCTCAGTTTCCTCATCTGTAAAACGAGCAGGAGAAGGAAATAGCAAAATACCCCACTATCTTTTCCAAGAAATGAAGAGTTGGAAAACAACTGAACAACAGACCTGTTTTAGGAGTTGATCCTTGAGCTGAGTAGGGAAAGAGCTGGAGATTCTGTGAGATGTAGGCTAGCAGGGAGGGTATTCCAGGCACAGAGCTATTATTGCCTATTTAAGGGTGTAGAAATGTGAGATAGACTTGTGTGAGGAAGAAACCCAATTCAGCTTGATTGAAGAGGGCTTGGCAAAATTTAGAGCATGAAAACTTCACTAGATATGAAAATTCATCAGAAATGGTTATTTTAAACAAATTTTTAATTAATTAAGTCAAACAACTGCAGGCTATAAATCTTCCTCTCCCTGAGTGTAATGGAAATGCAAATTTAAAGATCTTCCCTGCCCCTAGGCTAAAATGCACCTGGAGCCTGGGGTGGGAGGCTTGTTTTTCAGTAGATACTTTTTGATTGGGCAGTGAGTCAATAAGGTTGTTACATTCTCTGAGCCAGGAGAAGGCTATATAAGCCCTGATGTGTAGCTTTGTTTTGGGGCTCACTTTGAGAAGTGTTCTGTGATTTGATCAGATAAAACTCTGGGAAGCCGCTGTCCAGAGGCCCCCCCCCCCAATTTGAAACCCAGATGTTGATTTGGTATGGATGTAATGGTTGGACAGTTTGGAAATCTGTCTACTTGATCTGTTTCTGTCTTGATAATTCTGTTTGTATATTCTGAAGTTCGGGGTGCTGACCTTTTTCCCCTGAACTAGGTAAACTATACATATGTTTGACTGATTAAAGTAAGCTTGTTAACTCACTTTGAGTTGCTTTCTTTTATCAAAGCAGATCCAAGAACCTGTATTGGCAGCAACCCTGGGGATGCTTGGGGTGCTTGCTGCTACACTGAGTCACAGAAAAGCTGAGGGAAAAGTGACTTCCCCTCACCATCAGAGCCATAAGTAAGAATTTTTATACCTGAAGAAGCTCCTGGAAATGGAGAGGCAGCTAGCATAGTGGACAGCATGCTAGGTTTGGAGTTAAAAAGACCTGAGTTCAAATCCCACCTCAGAAACTTACTAGCTCTATGACACTGGGCGATAACTGAACCTCTTTCTTCATCTATAAAATGAGGGAGTTAGACTCAATGGCCCCTAAGGTCTCTTCCAGTTCTTTACTCTATGATCCTATAACCTTATGTAACCATACCTGGGACAAGGAGACAATTCACCCTCACTTAAAGGAGAGCTTCATACCACTGCTGGGATGAGGCAGAAAAGAAATTCCTCCAGCCTTTTGGTAGTTCCCACCTCAACCATTTACTATCTCTACCTAGGTACAAAACTCTATTGTTTCCTTACTGAAGCAGTGAAGATGTTGTCAGCACCCTTTGAATTTGGTGCATTGGGCAAAGTTCTAGACATTCATAGATAACTAGGCCATCTATGAATTCTCTCACTCCACCCATTATCAAGGAAAGAAGCCCAGTGACTTAAATAAACCTACCTAACTAACCCCAAGAGTAGAGAGAACAGAGTCTGACATGTTATTATAAAGTTTTTAGACCAATACATAATGTAGGCATGAGCAAAAACATGTCTGTAGGGGACTGGAAAATAGACCATGAGACTGAATTTCTCCCTTCAAGCCAGTGTGAAAAACTAAAAATCTTTTGTGAATTAGAAGGGTGGGTTGGTACTCCTGACAAACAGGGAAACTTTCATATGATCAGGGGTCTTTCAGAACCATACTATGAAAGGGAATTCAGAATTATGTTTAGAGTAGGGGCAAAGAAGCCTGGTCCTGCATTTGAGCCACACAAAAGGGAACTCAGAAAAAACTCCCATATGTCCTTTGTTGGACTAAGGGTTATGACAGAGGAATAGCTTTTCCTTTGGAAAAAAAGCCTAGCATCGCCACCTGCTGGGAGACTCAGACTCAGAGGACAATCTGTGAGAGGGAACATTGCTGGAGCCCTATTTAATGCATGACTATAGTGACAAGTTATACAGGTCTGACAGCTGTCAGCATTTTTCACAAGCTATGATGGGTCTATTTTGTTTTCTTTGAGTTCATGAGGCAGGGTACTTAAAAGTGGGAATGGTGAGAATATAATGGATTGTGTCATAGGGTAAGGTTCCCAGTTTTTGTAGGTGGGGCCAAAAAGTCAGAGATAGGAGAAATTTCTCCAAGTGTAACTAGGCCCTCATGTTATGTGGGAGTGTTATAATAATTCTGTGTGATGCAGTCTGTAATGATCCTTGGGTTTCTGGCTGAGTCTTACCTTTCCCAGGTCTTCAATGCACAATCTGGCTATGTCCTGTGTATTCACATAAAGGAGAAGTCAAGCCAGTGAAAATGGAAAGAGGCACAGCTTTATTGGCAGGACAGGTGTATTGTTACATCTCTCCCTCCATTCTCTCTAGCCCCTTCATGCTTCAGCCCTTAAATCCCCAAAGTGCACTTGCAGAGCTCATGGTCAGGTAGTGAGGGAAGGTACGGAGAGCCAATCAGAGAATAGGCAGGCTGTGTTCAGAATAACTTGCGTACTCCTGCACACTTACCCTTAGTTCCCAAGATAAATCTCAGGGTAACAGGGTGTATTGCATGACAGCACACAATCTGGGCGCCTTGGCACTTCCTAGAGGTTAGGGTGCCCTGAGTACAGATGACATCAGCACATACTGCTGAGTGCTCTGTATCCTGTTACATCAGACCTGAACTCAGGCTGCCTGAGACCCAAAGAGGGGCTACAGGCCCCAACAGCAGTCTACTTACCCCAAAGCATCTTTCCAATGCTCTTTGGGTCATCCACAATTTCAGTTCTTCTGATATACTTACTAATCTTCCATGACTTGTAGCCACTTAGTACACCCAGAGAATGTTGATATTTTAAAAGATGGGCTTTTGGATAATATCAAAATATTTACAGCAATACTTTTTGTAGTAGCAAAGAAGTGGAAACAAAGCAGATGGTCATCAATTGGGGAAGAGCTAAATAAGATGCGGTTCATGAATGTAAGAGAAAATTATTGTACTATAAGAAACAGATAGGTCCTGATAAGCACGCTACATATTTCCACTGGGCTAGAACCAATTGCTGGTGTAGCTGGGTGGTACAGTGGACAGAGTACTGGGTCTGGACTCAGGAAGACCCTTCTTCCTGAGTTCAAACCCAGCCTCAGATAGTAGCTGTGTGATGCTGGCCAAGTCACTTACCCCTGTCTGCTTCAATTGCTTCATCTATAAAATCTGTAAAATGAGCTGGAGAAGGAAATGACAAACTACTTCAGTATCTTTGCCAAGAAAACCCCAAAAGGTATCACAAAGAGGTAGGCACAACAAAAAAGAACTAATTATTGTATTGTATATAATTGTAGCTTTGAGTAGCATGAATTTAAATATATGCAACCATTTCACTGGGATCCAAAGAAAACTAGGTGGTACAGCAAATAGCGGGTCTCAAGTCAAGAGGACCTGAGTTAAAATCTGACCTCAGTCACTTACTAACTGTGTGACCTTTGGCAAGTTACTTAACTTCTCAGAGTATTGAATGTGAAATTAACTGTAAAATGGGGTTCATGAAAGCACCTGCCTCCTACAGGGTAGGTAACAGGTGGCTTCCAGGCCACATGCGGCCTTCTAGGTCCTCAAGTGCAGCCCTTTGATTGAATCCAAACTTCATGGAACAAATCCCCTTAATAAAAAAATTTGTTCTGTAAAACTTGGACTCAGTCAAAAGGTCATACCCAAAGACCTAGAAGATCACATGTAGCTGCAAGGCTGCAAGTTCCCCATCCTTGTCTAGGGTTATTATAAGGATAAAAAGAGATATTTATAAGTATTTAGCATAGTGTCTCATATATAGTAGATACTTAATAAATGCTTGTTTCCTTCCTTTCATTATTTTCACTAATTGGGACCTGACAGTAAAATAAATATGATGAAGACAGAAAATTATGGGGAAGTCTTGTATGAATTGATATAAAGTCAAAAGAACTGGGAGAACAATAAATAATGACAATGAAATTAATGCAACAAACTACAACAAAGCAATTAAAACAGTGTTGTCAAATTATAATCACCAAGCTTGACAGCTATAAGAAGATACTTCCCCCATATCATTGCAAACACGTACCGTGGGTGTGAAATACCACATAAATTATCAGACTTTCCAATATGTTGGTTAGTTTTGCTGAAATGTTTTTCCTCTCTGTTTTTTTTTTATCCTGTGTTATAAAAGACTGATCTTTTGGAGGACATAGGGTACACTGGGAAATATATATATATATATATATATAAAAGATATCCATAAAAATTTTACTTTTAAATTGGTTTTTTTTTCATGGCAGAGGGCAGCCTAGAATCACTGAAAATACTATATAATTTGTTTGATGCTGTCCAGTCCACACTCCTATTTCATTCTAGACCAAGCTTATTGTTCATTTTTAATTTTCTGTGCATGATACATATGCCAAAGGACTTGCTCGATGGGCTACCTATCCAGATACAAGCTGTCATCCTGGCAACATGCACTTTTCATCACATTTTTTTTCCATCCTGGAGAGTTAGGCTGACAAAAGGAGATGGGCAAGGAAGCATTTAACTTGAAGTCCCAGAAAGCTTAACATTTTTAGCATGATGATGGAAAGTGACTATTGCTCCAGTATTTTCCGTACTCCCCATCTGTACTCCCAGCAATGCATTAAATGGACTGCAAAGGAGTATGAATTCAGATATGGAGACCTTGTGCCTACAAAAAGCATAACCACAAACCTACAAGAAGAACCAATATGGAAAACTATTCCCCCACCTCCCAAAGAGGGCATATTTAGGAGAAGGCAATACTCCTTTGCCCAATCAAACTAGGGAGTTAACCTAAAGGCTGGGGTTCCAAGTCTGGGTCATAGACAACCTCAGTGAACCCATGTTACTCCCCCAGTATAGTATAACAGGCTAGTCAGGCTTAGTTATATTCCTTCCCTCAGGGTAATTCCATAATTGGACACATACATATATGACACATACATAGAAATTAGCCACCTACCTCTTGGTTCCTTTCTCTGACAAAGTTATATGACAATTAAAAAGTGAAGTTCCATTGAAAAGAAACTAGTAAAAAGAGAATAAAGAAAAATGAAAAGGATACAAGCATATGTGTGTATAAGTTTTTTTTCACAACAAAGTACTGGAAATTGAGAGGATGCCCATTAATTGGAGAATGACTGAACAAGTTATGTTAGATGGTTGTGATGCAATACCATTGTAGTATAAGAAATGATGAGGGGGATGGGTTCAGAAAAACCTGGGAAGACTTATATGAATGGAAACAAAGTGAAGTAAGCGAACCAGGAGGACACTGTGCACAGCAATAGCAATATTGTAACAATAAGCAACTGTGAATACAGTTATTCTCAGCAATACAATGATCCACAGCAATTCCAAAGGACTCCTGATGAAAAAATGCTGTCCACCTCCAGGGAGAACTGATGAACTCTGAGTGCAGATTGAAGTATATTGTTTTCCATGGTCTTTATTTTTCCTGCTTTTTTTGCAACACGAATAATATAGAAATATGTTTTGCATGACTTCACATGTATTATACGTATCATATTGCTTGCCTTCTGAATGAGTGGGGGAGATGTGGGAGGGAGAGAATTTGGAATTTAATTTTTATGAACATTTTTAAAAATTAATAAAAATTATAAACATTAAGAAAAAAAGAAAATAAATGAGTAAGATAATGTCTACACTGAAAATGTTTAAATACTTCATTTATGCAATGCAACATGAAGCATCTGCTTGCTAATGGAACCAACATGGAATAGTTATACGTACTTCCTAAGCAGCTTCTAGTCTGTGCCCATGTCTATAGCTTCTGGGAGAGAAAAAAAAAAGATATATAAAGGAACCTTTGTACATCAAATGAGGCCTGATTTTCCTGATTAGAAAATCCTAAAAGAACTGGACACTTTCTCAAGTTTCCTTGTTTCAGTGTGTACTCATGGAAAGAACTTTTGGAATCAGAAGTTAAATTCAAATACAGACTTTGTCACTGAAGAGCCCAAGGACTGTGAGAACAATAGCTAACTTCTCTGGACCTCAGTTTCCTTATTTCTAAAGCAGTAATGATAGTAATGAAGTTGTTATGAAGTAAACATTTTGTAAGCCTTCATCTTGGTTTGCTAATTCATGTTTAGGCTTTTTATTTCAGAAGTAAAGAGCAGACTGGCATCCAAATCCCCAGAGTATCGATCAGGGGTTTGCAAAGCAATAGTACTACCACTGAGAAGCAATAGACCCTTCTTATCGCATTGCAAGGACAGCACTCACACATTTATCTTTGGTTGTGGCTAATGCAGAAATTCGCATTCTTTGCATATTTGTTATAAGGATTTTCCTTTTCTGTATTTTTCTTTGATGAGGAAGGAAAAGATAGGAGAGAAAGAAAATAAATTTTTGTTAGTTGGAAAAATCATAAAAGAAAGGATAACCCTCAAATGGCATTAAAAAAGCTAGAGCAGGGGCGGCTAGGTGGGTGGCACAGAGAATAGAGCACCGGCCCTGGAGTCAGGAGGACTGAGTTCAAATCCAGCCTCAGACACTTAACACTAGCCATGTGACCTTGGGCAAGTCACTTAACCCCAATTGCCCTGACCTCCCCACTACAAAAAAAAAAAAAAAAAAAAAACAAAGCCAGAGCAGAATTACAAAGATAATAGCCATAGCTAGCATACTGTCATTCATCCTTCATTTTCAAAGTGTCTTGGCTCCTGCATGAATTGGATTTAAGTGAGGCAGAGCTGCACACTCATCAGCCACACTCACTCTTCCAGAGCCATCAAAGTCCAATGGCAAGAAAAAAGTCAGGATGACTAGTGATAGCCCATGATGTAATAGGTGACCTTGGTGTCTTTGATGTCTGACTAAACTCTAAGTGCTCCACAGCTCCTGCTTCAGCCACCTTCATGGCCATTGGAATAAATTGTTCTCATCTGCCCATTTCACTAGGGGAAGTCTACACATGCTTGGGGTAGACATCCCCCTAACTCACCAAGAGGTCTGAGACCTGTCGGATACCCACAGCCTGGTTTAGCCCATCTGCAAATACGATTTATCCAATTGCCCTGCCTTCCCCCCTCTAAAAAGATAAAAAAATCCAAACAATCAAAAAAGCCATAAAGATGGTTTACCCAGGTGTGGCCATTGTGCATGCTAAAGCTTCTTGGAGCCACAGCTGAGAGTTGGATGAGAGGAAGACACCCAAGGCAGATGAGCAGTCCTGAAAAGGGTTAGGCAAGCCCTCATATCAGGGGCACTAGTCCTCCCTAAACACCTGTTGATGTGTGTGTGTATATATATATATATATATATATATATGTGTGTGTGTGTGTGTGTGTGTGTGTGTGTGTGTGTGTGTGTGTATGTGTATTGTGTGTATAGATAGATAGGTAGATAGATCTCTTTAAGGTGGATGAGTCCAAAAGAAGTTAAGTGACCTGCCCAGTGTCACACAGCTAGTAAACATGTGAGATAGGATATGAACCCACCTCTTTCTCACTCAAGTCCAGTGCCCTATCCATTACGCCAGTGGTATCAAACTTAAATAGAAACAAAGGCCACTAAGCTCTACATAACAATCCCTGCAGGTCTCATATTGACTTTAAAGTGTAATATCATCTATGTTTTATTATATTTTTATTTGTTTTGTTAAATATTCCCAAACTGCTTTAATCTCAGTCAGGATTGTTGTGGGCTACATGTCACATGTTTGAAGCCTCTTGCACTATTTTTCAAAGAAAGAGAAAGCCATAGTAACATGTGAGAAACACTGAGTGTCACAAAAGTAATCTATCTATCCAGTACAAACTTAGAGCATGCTATAGAGAGCTGAGTCTGTTGCCTGTTTCAGACTCTTACTAGCTGTGTGACCCTGGACAAGGCACTTCATATCTGAGCCTGTTTTCTAATTTGTAAAATGAAGGGGGTGTACTCTGTGACTTGTAAGATCTCTTTCAGCTCTAAAATTACGAACTCAGGTTTTCTTATTCTTTTTCCAGGATTTGGGTTTGACCCAGTGGCAGACTAGAAGCCAAATTCATTCCTGCTCTCTATTTGTCCACTAGGTGTCACTAAAGAAGAGACACTGGCCTAGTTTCCCCTGATGGATGCCTAGGTCAAGTTAGAAATAATCATTTCTGTTTTTAACCAAGTAGTTATAAAGTGGAAGCAAAAGAAACACAGGAAACATTGGTTATATTCAAATTTCATTATCTTTTAGGAGTACTTTTTCATTGACTCCTACCATAACTTTTCCCCTACCTGCCACATATTTGACAAAAACATGAGAAAAATCTCATCCAAGGATAGAACAAATGAGTTACCTTTCAAAAAGAGTAATTTACTTGAACTTTGTCTCATTTAAGATGCCTGTGTATTAAAGCATCTTTTATTTACAATGATTTTTTTCAAAACTGAATTTGATTCAGGGAAGTTTATGGTACCTGTTTTTTTAGCAACTAGACTTTGATCTGATTTCTTCTGATTAGGTAAAATTCTGGTGGCATTTCTGTGAATTCCAGTACTCTGTATCAAATTGGTCACAAGAAATGTGTTGGAGTCCCACATCTGTCACTTACTAGCTGTATGGATTTGAATTAGTTACTTAACCTTGATGAGTCTTATTTTCTTCTTTTATAAAACGGGTATAATAATATCTTCCTTACTGAGTTCTTATACGGATGTGTGAATATGAAATAATACAAGTGAAATTACTCTTCAAAATATAAAATGCTAATACCACTTCTAGGGCTGTATCCCAAAGAGATTGTATAAATGGGAAAAGGAACCACATGTACAAAAATATCTATAGCAGCTCTTTTTGTGGTGGCCAAGAACTGGAAATTGAGGGGATGCCCATCAATCAGGGAATGGCTGAACAAGTTGTGGTATATGAATGTAATGGAATACTATTCTGCTATAACAAATGAAGAGCACAGGGCTGCTAGATGGCACAGTGAATAGAGCATTGGCCCTGGAGTCAGGAGGACCTGAGTTCAAAGCTGGCCTCAGACACTTAACACTTACTAGCCATGTGACCTTGGGCAAGTCACTTAATCCCTGCCCTTCCCCCTCAAAAAAAATTAATTCTTCTTTACAACATGACTAATGTGATAATATGTTTGCTTTGAATGTATATGTAGAGCCTATATCAGATTGCATACCATTTGGGGGAGGGAGAGAGGAGAAAGGAGGAGAAAATTTAAAACTCAAAAGCTTGTGGAAGTGAAAGTTCTAAACTAAAAATTAACTAATTTTAAAATTTTTTAAAGAATCTTACAAACCAATGTATAATGCTATATATAAATCTTTATTTTTAATACCAAATATTGGTTAAAATATCCATTTTTATCCTGGGTCATAAGTAAGATGAAATGCTATACTACAGGAGCTAAAGTTGAACACTAAATTTGGAGTCAGAAGTGGGTGAGGGAGTTTGAATCCCAGTTGAATTCAGTCCAACATTTATTAAGCACCTGCTGTGCAAAATGCACTGTACTAGGTGCTGGAAACACAAAGACAAAATGAATACCATTATAAAACATGGAGCCCTCTTCACTTGCAAAAGGGTAGACTACATATATATACATGCTTAATAGTATATCTGCTGATAGGTGTGATTGGTTTTGCTCAAGCTGTTTTTACAAGGCAGGCGTCATGTCATGACAGGTAGGTTTGACAAATCTCTGGCCTTCAATTTTCTCATCTCTAAAATGATGGGACTGGGCTGAACCTCTAAGGTTCCTACCACCTAAAAAATCCTGTGTCTGAGTTTCAAAGACCTTGACAATACATCAGTATCTACACATTTTATTGTTGCTATAGTTGATAGGATCAGGTACAGAAAGCCTTGACTAGCTTTGTAAAGTTATCCGGGTTCAGGGGTGGTTAGGTGGCACAGTGAATAGAGTACCTGTCCTGGAGTCAAGATCTCAGTTCAAATCCAGCCTCAGACACTTAACACTTATTAGCCATGTGACTTTGGGCAAGTCATTTAACCCTAATTGCCCCTCCAAAAAAAAAAGTTATCTGGGTCCACAAAGAACTTATGTTGTCACAGAAACAATGCTCATAGCTAGAATTTAGATAAAACTTTAAGGTTTGCGAAGCAAATCATGGATATTATATCATTGGATCCTCACAATAATCTTAGGAGGCAGGTGTCATTATTAACCTCCTTTTATCGGTAAGGAAATGGAGGCCAAGAGAGGTTACTTTGACCAGAGTCACACATCTAATAAGTGTCTGAAGTAGGATTTGAACACAGGATTTCCTTACTCCAGGTTTATCTACTGTGCCACCTACAAATGACATCTAAAACTCCACTTCCCTTCCTGAAAATGTCCCCTTTAACTTCCTTGGCATTTATCACCAAATCACCATTACCAGGAGGGTAGAGACACACTGGATTAGTTAATAATACTAATAATACCAATAGTGCCATTTCAGTTGTACTGACTATCATTTCTGAGGGAAAATGAGTATTTAAGGGTAAAAAGTACATTTCTAGTTCCAGCTCAGGGTTCTATAGTAATAAGCACTCCCACGGCTTACATAATGGTGGGTCATCACAGCAACTCCCAAGGTTGTGTGTACGTGTGTTGATATTCTAGAGTGCTAATAAGTTACATCCTTTGCGTACAAAGGTACTGTCTGTTCTGGACAGTTGACATCTGGAATATTAATGTTGAGTTCTGGACTCTACCTTTTAGGACCAGAATCACTAAGCTTGGAGAAAGGTAATCACCAATAGGCCAGTCACTTAGTGAATTATTTGATAATGGAAACATAAAAAGAAAAAATGAGAAATGCTTCTCAGTCCAAGGTGGATACTCTGTGTTTTAAAAATGAAGGTGGAAGAATGATGGGAAAGGTGAGAGAAGACACAAAGAATTATAGGAGGTTGTGGTCAGCCAAAGGAATTTGTGGAAGTTCAACAACGAGTGAGGATAAAAATCAAGAATATGACCATTCAAACAAAAAAAAAGAATATGACCATTCCTCAAGTGCGGGGGGGTAGGGGGGGAGAGAAAGGAAGAGTGTAGTGCCAATACAATATTCAGAGCACCCACAATCACTATAAATATACCTGCATGGCGCTCAATCGCAAAATATAACAGACTCTCCACAGAAAAAACAAGCAAAACATTTATTCAGACACCAGAAAACCAAATCCCAAAACCCGTGAGCCTATTCCATCATAGTAGCAAAGAAGCTAATAAACCACAACAGCACAGAGAGAGAGCCACACCATCCTTTAGGCTTCCCACAAACCAATATTGGACCAATATTTCCTCACAAGCCTATTTGCCTCCCTCAGAAACAAACTATCCTCCTAACTGTCTAGGAGGCTCTGATTCTCAGCTTCCTGTGGGCTCTGCTCCCTCCTCCATCAAACTCGGGCTCCATGGGTTACATTCAGCCTATTAGGGGGCAGAGCCTATTTTCAAAGCAGAGGTCTTTACATTCCCTTAGGCTCATTAAGGGGCAGGGAAGATCTTCAAATTGCCAATACCATTACAGGGAGGAATGAAGATATAAATCAGGTGGAGGTGAGGAAGTTGATCAACTGGAAAGCATGCCTATTTGAAGGGATACTAACATGTAAATGAAGGTACCCAAGGGGATTGTGGCATGATAAAGGAAGGAGAATGACCTAGAGTCCATTAGATAACAGTCACCAGGTCTAGATAGTGTGATAAATCTGGATGGAGTACATTTAAAAGGAGGAAAAATTGCTGAGGGAGAGACCTAGAGGAAGGGTCTGGAAGTGGTCATGACTTGCCGCCTCCTCCTCCTCCTCCTCCTCCTCCTCCTCATCCTCCTCCTCCTCCGGGTCAGTGCGTCAGGGAACATAAGGTGCCTCCAGTACTGCAGAAAGTGGTCAGGGAATCAGAGTCATCTGGAAAAAGCTAAACTTCTGTGATTACAAGAATAAGATTAACCATTTAATAGATTATTAATAGATAAGATATAATGATAATAGATTAACCATTTAAGTGCTTGATGTGTGCCAGGCACTATTACCAAACTGAGCCTATAAGACACATGAGACAGCCCCTACCCTCAAGGAGCTCACATATAGTGGTTGCCGTTTGTCCTTTGTTCTTGAAGAGGACCACGCCATCAGGGAGGGGATGCCATGACATGTAAGTGCATTGGATTTGAGTGAGGGAGAGCTGTGCAACGTCACCAGCCTCACTTTCCCCTCCAGAGCCATCTGGGTCTAATGGCAAGATACAGATTAGAACAACGGAGATGGCCCTGGATGCAGTGGGGGACCCTGGACTTTTTCAGCTGAGGTCTTTCCCACGTCTCAATTTGTCAGAGACAACAACACCCTTTCAGTTATTAAGCAAGGCTTGATGAAGACTACAAGTAAATAAGACTTGGAAAACAGCAGGCTGCTGATGAAGAGGTGAAGTTCCAAGAGTGAGCTGAGCGGGCCTCAGGCATAAAGGCATAACGGGTGAGAAGGTGACTGGCAGGGACTGAGAGGAGTCTGGAAAGTGAGCTGAATCAGGAGCATAAGAGGAGGAAGGAAGTCTGCCATGAAGAGCAGTTATTGACACCATCACAGGGTTCCAGAGAACAATGCAAGGTGAAAGCAGAATGGAACAAGGAAAGGGTGAGAGTAAAGGAAATAGGACCCATATGCATGAATCCAATAGAGAGCCTGCTACTCTGTGTCACAGGGCAACAGATTGTCATGCCCTACCTAGAGAGGAAAATTTCATCCAGTATTTGTTTCCTTTTTTCTTCTTTGAAAGAGCTTTTAATCATCACTACAGTCTTTATATGTAGAGTAACAATGTTCGTAGTCAAAGAACTCTGAAAGCACTACTTAAATAATTTGCCTACCATCAATTATAATCAATATTGTGATCCCTATATCAACCGAGTCAGAAAGTACCCTGGCTCAAGGTCACACATCAAATTTCATTCCATAGCCAAGATTCAGACTCTAAATATGTGACAGTGAGTTCACAATTCCCTAAGTATTATACTGGGTAGTGTTATTACTAATAGGCTGTGACTCATTTGTAGAAAATCTCCATGCTATAACCCAATCAAAATATCCTTGGAAACTGCAAGAAAATATTTATTTTATTTCCCTTATCAATCAATCAAGTTGCCCCAGAATCTGTTCCTCTTTGGTAATGAGCTAAATTCCCCGGGGACAAGGTGTTATGTTGTTGTCATAAAAGAATTCTATTACCCTAGGGGGAAAAAATGAATTTGACTCCTTTGGGGGATAATTTAAAGCCAAGGAGTGATTGGGGGGGGGGGGGATAAAGTAAATTAATTTAGTTAGGAAGAATGTAAGACAGAAAGAAGTCTATCAGTGGATTCACTTGGTTCTACTTTGCTGAATGCTAAGAATTTTATGTAAGATTTTATTCCCGTTTCACCGTTTTGATAGTTTTTCTTGATAGCTATTAAATTTATTTTTTTAATTTAAAGATGAGACCCTTTTTTGGTGCCAAAAAGTAAAATTCCATGCACTTCGTGTCTTTATTATCCTTGTGTTTCTCCCAGATATTGTTCCTTCCCTTGGGTGCTCTAAGCCCTGCCTATCTCTCCTCTCCAGAGATAAACTGCAAAAAGTTGCTAGATTAAGGCTAAACAATACACTACTTTAGATTAAGTAGGTTTCTCTAATCTAAAGGAAGAGAAGGCCAGAAAAAAAATACCAAGTAGATCAAGGAAAGGGCATCCAAGGGAAAGAGATGGGAAAGAAGACACACTAAAAGTGCAGAGAGGGAGAGAGTTGGGAAAGGAAACCTGAGGGAGTGAGAAAAAGAAAATCTGAAGGCCAGAGAAAAGCCAGTGCTTCCTACCTTCTCTCCTTGGACCAGGGAGAGCCCACTTCCACTATAATCTCT
Source organism: Petaurus breviceps papuanus (assembly GCF_028583685.1). Classification (NCBI taxonomy): domain Eukaryota; kingdom Metazoa; phylum Chordata; class Mammalia; order Diprotodontia; family Petauridae; genus Petaurus; species Petaurus breviceps. Next base: position 20,398,786 of record NW_027185616.1, read on the forward strand.
AAACTCTACTCTTTTCAGCTCTGATCAACAAATGTTTACTTATTGCCCCCACTTAGTTTTACCAAAATTAAAATTCCTCAAAAGTCTTACTTACCAAACTTCAGTAAAGAAACTCTAATCACAGGAAAATAGATTCAGAGGGGCAGAGTACCTAAAAAGGGGATCCAACTCCCTCATTTTACAGATGAGGAAAACTGAGTATCTGAAAGCTTAAGTGACTTTCCCAGGGTCACACAGCTAGTAAATGTTTGAGGAAAGGCTGAAATACAGTTCTTCCTGGCTCCAAGTCCAGTGCCTTCACCACTATGCATGCTAGGCAACAGAGTAGATAGAGTACGGTACTTGGAGTCAGGAAGACTCAAGTTCAAATTTTGCCTTAACATTTACTATATGACAATAACTAATGGACTCTGAGTGTAGCTCAAAGGATACCTTTTTCTCTTTTTTTGGTGGGTTTTTTTTCTTTTTGGTCTGTTTCTTCTTTCATAACTTTGACTAATATGGAAATATGTTTTACATGTCTGCATATATATATATATACAGTATACATGTATGTGTATATATTTATACTGTAAACCTAAAAGCTTGGTTAAAGGAGGCAAACAGGTTAGGGGATATGTATCATTTATTCCTTTAATGCTAGCAGCTACATACTGCATAGAGCCAGAACCTAGGTTCTGAATGCCTGAACAAAAGAATGAGAAAGCTTAAATACATTTTAGAACCATCCCAATTAGGGGTGGCTGTGTCACTCCATCTATGATCTCCATAGATGTTTAATCATTGTATGAGAAAGGAATTTTCTTCATTGGATAGGTGGTAAATACAATAAAATAAGAGAGTTGGCAAAGTGTCAATTGAAATTACGATTCAGGATATCTGTGCTTTCTTTACCATTAACATGCCACTACATAGTATATATCAAAAAAAATATTAAGAAAAAGTCCCATTACTCAAGGCAGTGTCTCAGATTAAGAGTCGCATCCTTAATGTCCATAAAGTCCTCTGGCTTTGTGGACATAGGAAGAGGGATTCTCTGAGTTTACTCAGAGAACAAAGAAGCTGTTAGGTCCAGGCTCTTCTTCTGGCTGATTAGTTCAGGCTCTAGCCTTATTGAGGTTATTAAATTGAAATTAAATGATTATCAATCACACATGCACACATGTCCCATCTCAAACTGCTTACCATTTTAGGTAGAAGGGAGGGGAGAGGAAGGAGGGAAGGAAAAAAATTTGGCAAAATCTTGTAAAAATGAATGCTAAAAATCACCTTTACATATAATTAGGGAAAAAATTTAAAACAATTTTTTAAAATTCAGATAGTAATTTGAATAAATCATTTAACCTCTTTGAGGGTCAGTTTCCTTACTTGTAAAATGGGAATAATAACAGCACCTACCTCCTAAGATTATTGGGAAGTTTAAATGAGATCATTTATAAAAAGCTTTGCAAACTTTAAAGATGAATGTCCACTGGCTAGGGAGAAATCAGTCCAGAATGACTGTTCTTTATGCACTCAGAGCTGGGGCTGAAACAGAGAGGACAAAGAAGTCAGAGGGAGGAAGCCATGGTGCAGTCTTGGGTGAGTGGAAAGAAGGTTCAGTGACATTCAGCCATCCTCATGATGCTTTTTCTTCTTGAAAGCTGTTTCCTAGAGGCTTCTGCTCTCCAGCTTTCCCTCCTTCTGGGCCCTTCCTTTGCTCCCTGGGGCTTTTCTCAGCCTTTAGCCTGGGAGGGGCTAGCTTATCAGTTAAAGTCAGACTTTGCCTGACCTAGGGTGGGAAGGAGAGGGGCTTGAGAAAAGATAAAAGAAGGGCATGCCAGGAAGATGCTAAGTAGCGTTCATCTCCTGTGTCTTCATTTTGGGGGACAAAGACAAGCCAGTGCTTCAATTAAATGAATGCTATTTTTAAAATAGCATCTAAAATTTAAAAAAAGGTACAATTTTCACTCTATTCATTGATCTCAGATCATAAATACAGTCAGTGCTATGATATAATGAGGTATACTATAAACTATAAAATATAGTATGAAGAATAGGATGCTGGATTTGTAGTGAGGAAGACTTCTTATTGAATCCCACATTAGACAGTTCCTAGTTATGTGACTGATTTGTAGATGATGTGAACCTGCTAAGCCTCAGTTTCCTCACCTCTAAGAGGGAATTGGTCTCAATGACCTCTAAGGTATCTTAGAGCTTTAAATCTGTAATCTTGTGATCCTATGACACTGGGGTGCTGCAATTAAGACAGGAATCACTTTGGGGTCCTCTGTACCATTCAGGGGTATGTGTCCCAACAACCTGCTTTTTTTTCCTTACTAGAAATGTCTTCCAGGGTCCAACCTGAACAAAAGTTGGTCTGATTTCTAAAGGAAACCCTGAACAGCTTTGTCAGTTCTAAAGAGCCTCCCCCCTCTTAGCACTGAAGCTTTTCTGGAGAGAGAAGAGTCTTGAGCCAAACCAGAATCCCTAGAAACACCCTTTGAGATTACTAGAATACCAAAAGGGCCCCAAAGCCTGCAAACTTTATTTGAAGGACAAATTCTGAGCAGAAGTAAAGACATCTGGAGCAGGACAGAGACTCCTGTACATTGCCTATGACATGTGGCTTTGAGTGAGGAGAGCTGTGCAGGACTCTACCCAAATGTATCAACTCTACTTCCTAGAATTCCACTCTGGGGAAGGGGGGGGGGGGGTGGATGCAAATCCTACTAGGAAATCATAATCCCTTATCAGCTAATGCCAGGTTACTATAAATTTACTCGCTAAGTGAAACCCAAAACTACCCAGGAAGGAGGAGAAAGAAACATTTAGCGGAGGTAGAAGGCAGCTACAGCTGTTTGTGGCTTGCTTCACCATTTTACCTAGGGTTTGCCCTACTAGACTGGAAAGAGAATCCCTTCTGAGGAACCATCCAACCACCCTGGAGTGTTAGAATGTGGGTCAGCAGTCATCTCACAGCCAGCTCCACATTTTTTGCCAGGCTACAAGGGGATGGAAATCATTAGAACAAGAAATTTCTTGTATGAGAAGATGATATGGCCTACATGGCTTTGACCATTTGTTAAGATTGCAGAGAAATCTCTCTATATCCCAGGTCTTAGAATTGCCTTAGTATTGACAACAAACATTCATTGTGTGCCCATTATGCAGCCTTGGTAAGTCACTGTAGCTCCTTTGGTCTACATAAAGTTCCTGTCTCTGTGACTGCAGCTTTTATCCATTCTTTGTTCCAACAGTCATTTATCAATGACTTAGAGCAGACCTGTATAACTTGGCACTAGATACTAGGGTCCAAAATTAAAATAGGCCAAATTTCTTTGGCTGCAGATGGGTTCGACTAGAAACAGACTGATGATGGTTGGTTGCCACAGGAGTCACAAACAAGAGAGTATGGAGTGACAACCCTACATTTTTCACAGGCCACCAGAAATCCTTTGATGGGCCACAATTGGCAAGTGGCCCATGAGCAGTATGTTGTGCAGGCCTGACTTAGAGTATTTATTAAGGGCTTACTCAGAGCCAAGCACTGTGGTGAGACTTTAAGGATACAAATACAACCAAACAAGATAGTCCTCACTCTCAGGGAACTTACATTCTAATGAGGGAAGAGACACAAACAGAGGTGCTGCAAAACGGGAGAACAGAGCAATATGGCAGTCAAGGGGAAAAAAAGCTTGAGTCCAGAGAAAATCCTGATTAAGAGTGAGATGAAGTATGGTATAAGTCCATCCTAGGGAAGTCACCAATGAGGAGCCCAGGGTGAAAGTTTCCCACATATGCAAAAGGTGCAATAACTGAAATGTAAAACTCAAGGTCTTCTGATTCCAAATCCAGTATTCTTTACAAAGTTGATTCTGTCTGAGCCTTGAGATAAAACTTGCTGCACCAGGTGGTTGTGAGGAAACCTTTTTATAAAATGCAAAGTAGTAGATAAATGTGAACTGTTCTTTTTAGGGACCAGAGCTGTGAGCCAGGGTAGAACAAAGATTGTGGGGCAGTGAACAGAACACCAGCCCTGGAGTCGGGAGGACCTAAATTCAAATCCGGCCTCAGACACAACACAAAACTAGCCCTGTGATCTTGGGCAAGTCACAACCCCAATTGCTCTGCCTTCCCTCCTCAAAAAAAAAAAATTATTATCAGCCTTCATTACACATATTGACTTGCTTCAGCTCTCACTGGTTTGAACCCAGGTTCTTTGACTCTAAGACTAGGCCTCTTTTCACTAAATCATGCAAAAACATCTTTTATTGTTATTTCTTTTCAAGGAATTTTCCTTCTTTAGGAATACACAAATTGTTTCCCTTCTCTGGGCCTATAAAATGAAGGAAGCCTAGGGGTACAATGAATAAAGCACTGGGCCTGGAAAATAAGGTCCAGTGAAGATAAGATTGCCTCATATGCTTACTAGCTATGTGACCCTGGGTAAGTGACCACCTCTCTGAGCCTCAGCTTTCTCATCTATGAAACGGAGACAATAACAGCACCTGCCTAACATGAGTTCAAATCCTGCCTCAGCCGCTTACCAGCAATAATAACCTAAGTAAGGCCCAACTTCTCTGGGACTCCATGTCCTCATCTGTCAAATGGGGATGATAACAGCACCCACTTCCAAGGTTATTGAGAGGATCAAATGAGATAATTGTGAATTACTTAGCACAGTACTTGGCATATAGTAAGTACTATATAAACATTATTATTATCAATATTATTTTTACTGTCTGTAAAATAAACAAAATAGTACCTACTTCCCAGGGTTGTTGTGAGAATAAAATGAGATATTTGTAAAGCACTTAGGACAGTGTCTGGCACATAGTGAGTGTGTATATATATATATATAATAGCTAACACTATTTATCATATACTAGTTATATACAGTGTCCCCAAAGTCTGGACACATAGGAAATCTCATTAACTATGCATATTTTCAAGAAATGCAATGAATGAAATTTTCACCATCTTATTAAGTCAGTATAAATTTTAGCCATGACGATTTCATACGGAACAAAAACTTTCGTTCGCTATTGGGGACTACTTTCCGTATTAATGAGATCAATTTAATTAATTACTGAGATTTCCTATGTGTCTCCGGTCTTCCCAGGAAATCTCGTTTATGCTAATTAAATAACTGCTGAAGATTTCACTCATTTCGTTTCTCGATGACGCAGCCAATGAGATCTCCGTGTGCAGACCCGAAGCTAGACGGCGGCTAACCCTAGGCTGCCCGCACCGCGGGGGGGCTGGGGCAGGCCGGCTCCGCCAGGGGGCAGCCGCGCGACGCCCGGGGTTCGCGCGCTGTAGAGGGCGCAGACGAAGGAGGCCGTCCAGGCGCCGCGGCCCCGCTCCGAGGCGCGCGACCAACATGTGGAGGCCCGGGCTGGGAGCGCTGGCGCAGGCGGCACCGCGGAGGCCCTGCACAGCTGGGGCTGGGCCGAGCGCCCTGCGGCAGCTGGCGCCCGGGCCTAGGAGGGCTGCGCAGGCGGGTCCCCTGGCTCCGGGGGCAGGGGCCGGAGCCGTGGCGTCCTGGCGCCCGGGGCCGTTGGTGCCCAGGTCCCCCCGCCCCCCCCCCCGAGGCTGCGGGGGCTGGGAACGGGAGGGGCGGAGCCTGAGCAACTGGAGGGACGGGGGGGCGGGGCCTGTGGAAAAGGGAGGGGCCGGATCTGGGGAGCCGGAGGCGGGGAAGCTGGAGAGAGGAAGGGGGCCTGGGGAAGGGGAGGGGCCCAGAGGGTGGGGCGGGGCTGTGGGGTCTGGTGCACATGCGCATTCTTTAGCTCTAAGCCCGCTTCGCCGGCGGGGGTGGCGGAGCTGGAGGCCTCTTGCTCCGGCCGCCTCTGTGCCTTTTCGGTGCCTGACGCCCATTTCTGGAGTGCTCTGTCCTCCCCTCCGCCTCTTGGTGAGCCTGGGGTTGTACTGAGCGCCCTTTGTTTTTCCGCGTTCGTGTTTGTTGCCTGAATCTTGTGAAGTAGTTAATATTTATGTTCAGAGTTTGCAAAAGCGCTTTACAAATATAACAGCCCTTGCAGCGTGTGTGCCCAGCACTATTCTAAGCGCTTTGCATCGATTCCGTCATTTGATCCTCACTAAAAGGGGTCGGGGACGGAGAGCGGTCAGAAGGATGCCGCAATTATCTTCCTGTGACCCTGGAGGAAACTGACACTGCCCCGTTAAGTGACTTGCCCAGGGTCACCCAGCCCGGCAGTGCCCGAGGCAGGGCTTCCCGACTTCCGATCCCCCAGCTTACCCACTGCACCACCCCAGAGTGTAAGCTCCCGGAGGGCTTCTCTCTTGCGTCTGCACCCTCGGTAGATGCTGGATTATTGACTGATTGGGACTTCTCTACAAAGAGAGGATGAAATAGATCATCTCCAAAGTCAGTTCCTTCTGGGCTCTGATATTCCATGAGTATAAAGTTCTTCACTGAGTGGTTTTGGAGTCATTAATGCAGCTTCTCCTGGCTGAATTAATCACAGTTCTGTGATTACTTCCTCCTAGGTCTTATTGCACAGATCTTTAATCATTACGACTCCTGGCTCAGTGGATAAAGCACTAGGAAGACCTGAGTTCAGATTCAGCCTCAGATACATATTAGCTGTGTGACCTTGGGCAAGTCACTCAGCCTCTGTTTGACTTAATCCACTGGAGAAAGAAACAGCAAACCACTTCTGTGTATTTGCCAAGAATACCCAAAATGGGATCATGAAGAGTTGAATGACTGGAAAACAGCAACAACAAGAAAATAACTTCCATACTGGAGACTTCTGTTTGTGTACTACTGTCTTCCCTACATCCCTTCTTCCTCCGCTTCTCACCCCCCATCCATCAACTATGATTTAAAAAAAAGAAAACAAGGGGTGGCTAGGTGGCACAGTGAATAGAGCACAGGCCCTGGAGTCAGGAGGAACTGAGTTCAATTCAGCTTCAGACACTTAATACTTACTAGCTGTGTGACTTCGGGCAAGTTACTTAATCCCAATTGCCCTGCCTTCCCCCTCCAAAAAGTAAAAATTATTTAAAAAAAAAAAGAAAACAATAAAAATAAAACTCCTCAGCAAAACATTCAATCAAAAGCCTGCTGCTGTTGTCAAGAAAGCACTTAGTAATTTTAAGTGCTTAGCAGAGAGCCTTGCACAGAGATGTTTATTAAATGTTCATAAAATTGTTTTCCGTGTAGGTTATTCCAAATCTGCTGAGGATTTAGGTTTTTTCTTACTTCATCTCCCCCATTTTTATTAAGTAACAACAATAGCTGGCATCTTATATACAGAGATATCACTCTAAAGTTTGCGAAATTTAGATATATTATCTCATTTGAGCCTCTTGACCGTCTTATGAGTTCATTTCATAGAGTAAAATAAAGCTCAGACAGTTTAACACATGAACAGGAAATGAAGGAAATAAGCATTTGTATAGTGCTTACTCTGTGCCAGACTCTATGCTAAGTGCTTTATGAGTATGATCTCATTTGATCCTCACAGCCACCCCTCAAGGTTGGTGCTCTTACCATTCCCATTTTACCATCAAGGAAACTGAGGCACAAGAGGTTAAGTGACTTGCCCAGGATCACACAGCTAATATGTATCTGAGGCCAGATTTGAACTGAGGTCTTCTCGACGCTAGGCCCAGGGCTCTGTCTACTAAACCACTGAGCTACCCCAGTTTGGTCACAGGGTTTTTAAGTCTCAGAAGCAGTCTTTAAAGCCACTCCTCCTGAGTCAAAGTCTAGTGCACTTCTGGAGCATTCAGATGTCCTTGTCACTTTACCATTTCTGAAAATTATTTCACATGTGTTTGCAGTGACCTTTAAAAAGAGTATTGACAAGAAGTCTACAAGAAAATAAACAAATCTCTCTTTTTGTGTCAAGAATTGCTCTGGCAGTGTGGTGAAGTCTATGGACCCCTTCTCAGAATAATGTTTAAAATGCACAAAATAAAACTCATAGTATTTACAAAGGAAACCAGTTATATTGAAATGTAGGTATCAAATTTTTTTTTTCAAATGAGTTCACAATCCCAGGTTAGGGACCTGAGAGATAGGCCAGTAGAATCTTAGGATCTTAGCAGAGAAGAGGCCTCTAGTAATTACAGAATGACATTAAAGATGGCCTATCTTTCTATAAAGGACTTTGTAGTCTATCAAAGACATTCTTCAAAAAATCCTCTGAGGAGGATCTTGCTAAGGGACAGCCAGGTAGTGTAATGCATGCATAGAGCACTGGGTTTTGGTGTGAAGACGACCTAACTTCAAATCCTGCCTCAGACACTTTTTAGTTATATAACCTAGGCAAGTCATCCTATAAGCTCATCCTCAATTTCTTCATCTGCAAAACTGGGAATAATAATAGTATGTATATCACAGGGTTCTTGTAAGGATCAAGTGAGATAATTTATGTAAAGAGATTTGCAAACCTTAAAGCACTATATAAATGCTATTTATTAATAATATCTGTATTTGCAAATGAGGAAACTCTTGGTTACGTGACTTGCCCAAAATAATCAAATTGCTTGTCTTGTCTTTTTTTTATTGTTGACAAGTGGTCATTTAAGCTTTTCTTAATGACCTCCACTGACAGGATACTTGATGCATCCAGAAAGAACTGGCAACTCTCATCACTAGTCAAGTTTTCCCTTCTGTTGAGCTCTCTATGAATTTTACCCATTGGTGCTGTTTCTGCCTTTTGGGGCCAAGTCTGATTCATTTTCTACATGGATATAAATCTTCAGATATTTGAGAAAATGCTAAATGCGCCCTTTTTTTCCAAGCTACATTTCCCCAGTTCCTTCAGCCTGTCCCCTCAGCATTCTGATCTTCTGGCTCCAATCTAGCTTGTTAATACCTTTCTCAGAATGTGATGCCTAGAAGAGGAATTGCCATTTCCGTGCAGCTTTCTCTGACACTCTTCCAGCTGGAACTACTCCGTTCATGTTCTTAAATTGTTAGCTCTCTGATGACAGTTTCACTTTGCATCTTATACCACAGTGGAATATTTTTGTCAACATTACTAAAGTTTACCCTTTTTGGTAACAGAGCACAGAAACTGGAGCTATGACTTCAATAGTATTAGTAATCTTCTGAATGAGGAAATTCCCTCTTCTGATGCCTGATGTTGCTTTCTATGTAACTCCTCATCTTAAAGAGTTCTCAGTCACACCGCCATAATGGGTGAGAACTGGGACTTCATCGTAGGTCTTCCTAGCTCTGAGCCTAGACCTTTGTCAGCCTGCCTTGGTAATACTGGAATAAAAATAAGAATAAATGTGTGAATATAATACTGTTTCCTTAGAAATATTCACCTGTACTTCTGGACACTGTGAACTTCATAAGTAGGATGGTGATGGTTCTGTAATAGTGTTTGGTGTGACAAAGAATATATCCAGAAAAAGAGTAATGATTATCCTTGTCTTTTAGAGTTCTCAGTTCCAGGGCTTCAGAGGCCAAGTTCCAAAGGTCAAAAAACAGAGTGTTCATCTGATGAATTTGAGGAAAACAGGAACATTGGGTGGCAAAAAGTAAGTTGTATTACCAGTACTTCTCACTTATCATCACTGGCTGAGCTGGAGCGCCCATGCATTAGGAGAGTCCTCTTCAGAACTGCCCTGGGCCCCATCCTGAGCTGTGACTGGGCAGCAGCAACAGCCAGACTTAGGGGACATCGAATGGGCTCAAAGTCCCATTCAGGGAAGCAAGGCTAAAATCACAAGTGAACAAAAATTAAACAGGCCCAGCTATCCACATCCAGAGAAAGAACTATGGAGTCTGAATGCAGATTGAAGCGTGCTATGTTTTCTTTTTTTGTTGTTTTTTTCTTTCTTGTGGTTTTTCCCTTTTATTTTAATTCTTCTTTCATAACATGACTAATATGGATAGCCTTTATTGGATTGCATGCCATCTTGGAGAGAGGGAGAGGAGGGAGAAGGAAAAAAAAATTAGAACTCAAAGTCCTATGAAAGTGAATGTTGAAAACTAAAAACAAAGAAAAAAATAAGAAATAACTCCATAATAAAAAGAATGACATTTTCATAAGAACTCCAAGAGGAATGGAAGACATGAAGTAAGAGGTTTTTTTAAATGAGATTAGAGCACTTGTGGAAGAAAATTAGAAGGAGAGTAAACTACTTAGAACAGAAGGCTGGAAAATATGACCCAAATAGTAGATCCTCAGAAAAAAGTAAAACAATCGGAGCTCAATGATTCAATGAGACAATATGAAATATAAAAACAAAATCCAGGGGCAGCAAGGAGGCACAGTGAATAGAGCACCAGCCCTAGAGTCGGGAAGACCTGAGTTGAATTCAGACACTTAACACTTACCAGCCTTGTGACCTTGGGCAAGTCACATAACCCAAATTTCCCTGCTCTCCCCCCTCCAAAAAGCAAAAAAAAAAACAAAACAAAGTCCAAAGACTGAAAAATTAGAGGAACATGTGAGGTATTTACTATAAAAAACAACTGACCTGGAAAAAGGTCAAGGAAAGATAATTTAAGAATCATTGGTTCTTTGTAATAAGGGATGGTTCTCTGGGAGGGAAAAGGAGAAAAGATATACTGGGAAATGTAGCTGATGTAAAAACAAAAACTATCAATAAAAATTAATTTCTAAAATCAATACACAACCCCAAGAAAATTTTTGTTTGATTATAATTTAACTATAATTTTATTGATGTATTTTGTTTTTACATCACCCTTTCTGAATATAGCCCTGACCTGCCCTGTCCCCAACAAACTATACCTCATAACAAAAAGAGAAGGGGAAAAAAGAGTTCAACAAATCTAAATGAACACAATGGTGTCTGACACCAGTAGACTCTCTCCTGCCTCCCTGCTAAGCAGTGAAGAAGGTGCATTTTCTCACCTTGAGGACAATCTTGGGGGCATATTTGTATGTGTGTTTGTGTTTTATATGCACAAGTTTTCTTTAAGAAAATGCTTTCATATACATTCAGTAAACACTTGTGCATTAAGTGATCTGACCATATCATGTATTTGCCAGTTCACTCCCAACATCCTTCTTTAGATTGGTAGTTTTAAGTTGAGCCATGCAAATCCATTCTCTTAGTATTTAGTTGTCCATTTGGAGCTTGTGATTTTTAGTTCCTCTTAAGGAATAGGAAGATGTATAGAATTCCTACAATCTCTCCCCCATTCTCCAGCTTCTAGAGTTATTTTGAGAGCAAAAAGTATTGTGACAATACTTTTGCCAAAATCATAGTCTTAGAGTTTGAAGAAACCTTAGAGGATGTCTTGTCCATCTCCTGCATGAATCCCCTCAACAACCTCCCACCTTAAAAAAAGTGATGGTTTTGTCAGTCTTCTTGGTCTTCAAGACTGTTTCAACTTCATAGAATCATGGAATTTCTGAATGGGAAGAAACTTCAGAGATTACCTAATCTGGTCCTGTTATTGGAGGCAGGAGAGGGAGATTGTTGTTTTTAACATTTTCTTATTGCTTAAAAATTTATGTTAATTTGATACTAAGTAAATTAATTTTGTTAATTGTATGCTGTTTTTTTTTTCTGTCATCCCTGCAGCTCACTAGATGAAACCACTTATGAAAAACTTGCGGAGGAAACACTGGACTCCTTAGCATATTTTTTTGAAGATCTCGGAGACAAGCCTTACACATCCAAGGATTACGATGTTTCATTTGGGGTATTTCTTTTCTTACTTTTATTTTTCTGACCCATTGGAAGACCAGCACATTGAGGGAAAGAAGTCTCCCTCATCTCAGCAGCTTCAATAAGCAAGACACAAGATCGTAGATTTTCAGCTGCAAGGGCCCTTAAAGGTCATCCTGGTCCCACCTCCTCACTTTACAGATGAGTTTCAAAGAGGTCAGATGACTTGCCCAAGGTCACACAGGAAATAAGTCAGAACCAAATTTTGAATCCAGGCCCTCTGACTAAAGATCCAGGGCTCTTTTCATCAGCTAGACATTTCTAAATCTTTTTGAGGAAAGTAGCTCAGTGAATCCTTTTATAAAACTGGCCCAAGGTTGTAAAGAAATCAAGCATCTCCCCAGGTGGCATGGAGAAAAAGAATGAGACACTTTCTAAGAAGATACAAGAGGCCTTCTCCTCTTGGGACAGTGGACTTTGGTGGGGTTTCTTCTCATGTTATAACCAGGGAATTGTCAGTAGGACAGTTCCTACTAAGTAGCAGTATAGAAGTCAACAAGCCTTTGTTAAGTTCCGGCTGTGTGCCAAAAATAAGACTCAGAGTCTGCCTATTACAAATTAAGTCTGTGCGTATGAATCAGTCTAACAGACATTAAATAAGTGCCTTTTGTATGCAAAGTAATCTAAAACAGCAGTCTCTGCTCCCTAGGAGCTTACATTTTACTAGGGTTTACACCTTTTATACAAATAAATAAATACGGGATTATTTGAGGAGAGAGTGAGCCAGAAGAACTAGAGGGATCAGGAAAGACTTCATTGGAGGAGATGCATATGAGCTAAGACCTCAGAGGCAGCTCAGACTTCAAAGAGACAAAGCAGAAATTGAAATGTATTCCAGGTATGCAGCATGGCCTCTCCAGAGGCAAGAGATGGAATTTGGAATTTTGGAACTTTGGGAAAGGGTTCTTGCTGCCTGTTAATTTTTATAATTATTATTTAGAACTAGCTAAACTTTGTGCAAGCTGGCCAGTGTAGCTAGAATATAGGGAGAATACATGAAGGGAAATAATTTTTAATGAGTTTAGAAATTCTTTCTCTACTCCTGACTGGCTAGGCAGTCCTTTTGAGTGCTTCAGCTAGCACCAGACCACAAACAAATGTCTTGGGAGCTATTCCTTTCCCAGTCTGAGATTAATGTTTTGAAATTTTCCTGCTTCTTTGCAACCTTGCCCAATTTGTAAACCTTAATACTAATTTTATGTATTTATTTACCAGTCTCCTTCCATGAAGGATGGTGGCCTGAAAAACAAACAGAAAAACCCAAAACCTTTTGTGAAGGATGCCTTTTTTCATTGGTATAAATAAAGTGTATACGAGTGAAAAATGCAATATAATAATAATGCAGTATGATGAAGTAAACATAGTAAATCTCTATTTTAAAATGTAAAAAAAAAAAAACATTCTTAGCTCACAGGTGGAACAGAAACAGGAGGGAGTCTAGATTTGGCCCAAGACTTTAGTTCACTGGCCCCTATCATAGACTCCTTCTGCCAGTACATCTCCCAGTCCCTCCGTACCTCAGTCAGTAGCAATAGCAGAAAATACTTCATCACCAAGTGACCAACCTGATGATGAGTTTTTTGGGTTTTTTTTTAAATTTAGCCAATTTGATTCTTGGATGCTATATCCCTGTTGCCAGGGCCCTAAGCAAAGTCTTTGGAGCTTGGTAGGACCTGACACCTTGTGTTCACTGTCATTGCCTTTAGGAATTCAGAATCATCTCCATGCTGCATTGAAACATTAGAAAAGAACTGAATTAAAATAAATACAGTTTGGCCAGCCAACACCCTTACGAGCTTTGGAGGAAGGCAGGCAGCAAATCACTTATAAAAACTCAATTAATTTTCAAAAGCTGTGATGTTGCAGACTTGAAGCTATACAACTTCCTGGTTTCCTATGCCATAGTTCAGATTCTGTCTCCTCCATGAAGCCTTTCCTGCTTTCCCACCTCCAGTCATAAGTGATCTCTCCCTGTTGGAACCACCATATGACTTTGTACCTCCCTGTTGTACTAGGGGCAACTAGGTAATGCAGTGGGTAGAACGCTGGGCCTGGAGTCAGAAAGACCAGCATTCCAATCTGACCTCAGTAGTTGTGTGATCCTGGGCAAGTCATTTAACCCCTGCCTGCATAAAACCGGAGAAGGAAATAACAGTCCATTCCAGTATCTTTGCCGAGAAAACCCCAAAGACAGTATGAAGAGTCAGATGTGACTGAATGACACCAACACCAACAATAATTGTATTTTCATACCCTATGTAGTGTAGAAATTATATTGAGGCAGGATGACAGAACAGCTACCATTTATGTATAGTGCTTTAAGGTTTGCAAAGTTCTTTATAAATATTATCTCACTTGATTCTCACAACAACCCTGGGAGTTAGCACCTATTATTATCATTCTACTGTCAAGGAAACTGAGGCAGACAGAAGCTAAGTGACTTGCCCAAGGTCACATAGCAAATAAGTATCTGAGACCATATTTGAACTGACTCCAGATCTAGGTTCTGTTCAGTGTGGCACCATCTGCTTCATCGTGGATGGGGAGCCAGCTTTAGAATCAGTAATACTTGCATTCAAGACCCACCTTCACACATACTAGCTGTATGACCCTGGGCAAATCACTTAAACCCTAGGGGTTTCTAGGCAGCTCTTAAGAGAGTAGTGCCTAACTTTTTTAGTCATGGATCCCCTTGGCAGTCTGGTGAAGTCTGTGGACCCCTTCTCAAAATAATGTTTTTAATGCATAATATAAAATACATGGGGTTTCAAAGGAAACAAAATATATTGGAATACAGTTATCAAATGTGAAGAAAAAAAGTTTTCAGACCCCAGGGTAAGTGCTTCTCCAAGACTAGGAAATGCATGTTGGTAGAATGTGTTAGTTATCCCTCTGGGATTTCCGACACTGATGAAATCACAGGTCTGAACCTGAAGCTTTCTACCCCAGCTTCTCCTTATACCCTAATTATACTCAAGTCTTGCTGTCCTACCTCATTTAATAATATTGTCCTAGACTATAAACTCCATGAGGTCATGCGCTGCCCCTCATCCAAAATTCCTATTTTACCCAACACTTTTTCATTTAACAGGTGTTTAATAGATGTTTCTTGTTGCTTCTGTACTATATATATATATATGTATACTTCTATAGGATGTTTGTTTATGCGTGGTAATTTGCACTGAACTAAGATAACTTGAATTGGATAGAGACAGCCGCTCATGTTTGAATGTCTAATAAATAGTCATGACAGACCACTAGGTGTCGTACTTAGGAAAGGGTTCTTTCTGGCTTCTGACCTTTTAAATTATTGTTTAGTCCTCGCTTCCCATTGAGCAAGGAGGAGAAAATCCCCTGTTGAGGTTAATTCTGTTGACAGCAGTTAATTAATACCAGGAAGCAGGCATTTTAGTTTAAACTCTGGAATTATTTATGATAAGGATCTCTTTGAAGATCATCTCAGGTGTACAAACAACATTTAATGAGTACCTTCTCCTACTGTGTCCCTTTCCCAACCCCCATACCCAGGAACTCTGCTAGGACCTGTGGGGACAGAATGAATGGCATTGACATGGTAGACATGGTCAGCCCTGCACCCAAGGGCTTCACAGCCTAACCGGGGACACTGACCAGCACACAAAGAGTTACATGATGGCTTCGCAGGGACATGTTCTTAAATAAATAGAATGCAAACCCTACATGTATCCTTTGAGAATATTGGATAAGGGTGTGAACAGTAGTCAGGCTAAGGTAAATGATGGAAGGTATCTTTGAAGAAGAGGGTTTAGAGACAGGTTTTATGAATATAGAGGGACCTGAGTTAGCAAAATAAAAGTTAGAGAAACATTCTGTAGCTTACATGTTTATATATGTGTATATGTATATGTGTGTGTGTATATGTGTACATGTATATCCACATAAATGTGTGTGTGTGTAGATAGATAATATACATGATCTCCCCCATTAGAATATATGCTCCTTAAAGGCAGGGATTGTTTTTGCTTTTTCTTTGTAAAGCATATAACATTAAGTATATAATGCAGGCACGTATCAGGCCATTAGGATTATAGATATAGTACTGAAGGGGAATTTAGGGGTCAGCTGCTCTGACTGCATTTTACAGATGAGGAAATCAAGGCCCATGGAGGGTTAAGTGACTTGCACATGGGTATACAGGTAATAAATGACAGAGCCAGTATTTAAATGTAGATCCCATTGTTCAAGTTCAGTGATCTTTCCACTGTACCCCATTGCCTCCCTTGTATAGACTTAAAAAGACATTTTTTTCTGAACTCCATAAACACTCCTCAAAAAAGAACCTTGTGTTGCATATACAGAATAGAACAGGAAAATGTTAATTATATAAAACCATAATTTTCTGTTACTTACAGCTTGTTTTTTCAAAAGTATATCACAAATTTAATTTGTTACTTTCAGAGCAATCCTGCTTACCTGTGTTACCTTCTGAACTTCTTTCTGTTCTCTTCTGTGCATTTTTTAAATGCTTCAATGCTTTTTAAAATGCTTTTAAAATGCTTCAATTTTAAAATGCTTTTCTTCTTTTTTTCTTTCTTTTTTTGTAGGCAGTTGGGGTTAAGTGACTTGCCCAGGGTCTAGTGTCTGAGTAACTAGTCAATGTCTGAGGCCAGAATTGAACTCAGATCCTCCTGACTTCAGGGCTAGTGCTTCATCTAACAGCTGCTCCCTTTCTTTTTCTCTTCTTCTCTTTCTTTCTCTCCCTCATATTTTTAAACAACAGTATCACTAGCTCCCCTGATCCCTAGTTGGGGGGAAAAAATCAGAATCCTGGTAACAAATAAGCATAGTGAAAGAACATAGATCCTGTGTGCAGGTGGACTCAGACTGGAAGCCTTATTTGTATTTTTCCCTTGTAACAAATATGAGTAGTCAAGCAAAATTAATTTCCGTATTGGTCATGGCCAGAACTATATGTTTCATTCTGCACCCTGAGGCAGCTGTGTACCTTGTCAGGAGGTGGTTAGCAGGCTTGGTGATTGATCCTCTGGAATCCTAGGTGGTCGCTGCACTTTTAAGGATGATTTTTTTTGTTTGTTTCCATGATGATGTTGTTAATTATATAACTCCTGGTCCTCCTCACTTACCTCTGTATTAGTTCATACAAGTCTCCCTGGTTTCTCTGAAACTGTCTATTTTGTCATTGATTATTGTATTTCATTACGTTCATATACCATAATTTGTTTAGTCTTGCCCCTCACTTCCCAATCCTTTGCATCTAAAGACAGCTAGGTAGCTATCAGTTGATAGAGTGATGAGCCTAGAGTCGAGAAGATTTGAGTTCAAATTTGACCTCAGACACTTACAAGTTGTGTGACCTTGAACAAGTCATTTAACCCCTGTTTGCCTCAGTTTCCTCATCTGTAAAATAGTAACAGTATCTACTTCCCAGGGTTGTTGTGAGGATCAAATGAGACAATATTTGTAAAGTGTTTGAAACAATGCCCAGTATAAGAGAGGGCAGACTAGGGGAAGAGGTAACCAGTATGCTTGCCATCTTGCTGTGGGGGTAGGGGAAAGATGGGGAGAAAATTTGAAACTCAGAATCTTGTGGAAATGAATGTTGAAAACAAAATAAATAAATTGGGGAGTGGAGGGAAGAAAGCACTCTGCAAAAAAAACAACCCAATAATGCCCAGCACATAGTGAGTACTTTGTAAATGTTAACTGTTATGATGATGATGACTCCGTATACAGCCTTAATAGTAATAATCTTCCACTGAAGCTCACCTTCAGAACTTCATTATGGTTTCTAAAAGCTAGATCAGTGTAGTAGAAGATCTGGAAGCTCTTATATGAACGTAAAAGACTTCAGAAATGGACCTAGGAACAGATCATCTAACAACCAGCCTAATTACATTTAGCTTTATTGCACACTTATGAAACTCCTCCTCGACTCAGAACTACAAAGTTTAGATAAACATATGCCCTGCCCTTTTGAAATTTTGCAGTATTATAGTGGGATGTACCAACACAGGTAACTCTAATACCTAGTAAATCCATTGGAAAAAAATGAAAAGCAAAATGCTACATGAGGTCAGAGAGGGAAGAAAGCTTAATAGAGGTGGTCTTTGAGTTGAGTTTCAACTGACAGGTGAACAGAGAAATGAAGGACAGCGATGAAAGCATGAGTGCCTTACATCTGCAAAACCCCCACATGGGTGATGTCTGGGGGACAAGACAGTGAGTCGTCCTGTTTGGTTGGTAAAACACATTGGGGGAAATGAATGAGATAAAAATAAAAAAGTAGAGCGAGGTAATAAAGAGCCTTGAAGGCCAAGAAAAGTTTTACTTTGACTGCTAAGCAATTCAGTGCCACTGAAGACTTTAAGCAAAAGAATGACATAGCCAGATCTCTACCTAAAGAATGTGAGTTGGCTGCAGTATGAAGTGTGGGTCAGAGGGAGAAGAGATTGAAGAAGCTATTTCCAGAACTTGGGCCACTGGATGATTCGTTTTTTTGTCCACAGCAATTAATGAAAACTATTTACTAAGTTATGTAGCAATTATGGTTTGCCTTATTGATCACCTGTGATGCTATCCATCTTTTAAAGTATTTAAATAAATGCTGCTGATAATAAATGGAATGTTGTAAGTAGCGTAAAGATTTAAAACATAGCTATTTTTATTCAGAAATCTTAGCTGGGCTGCCCATGGCCAAGCAGAAAGTTATCTAGAATAACTCAGGCTGAAATTAGAATTGAAGCAGTTATACAAATAGCTCAGGCAAAAACCTTGAGCAGGTAGGTATTGGTAAAGAATGATTATAGTTGGGGCAGCTAGGTAGCACAGTGAATAGAGCACCAGCCCTGGAGTCAGGAGGACCTGAGTTCAAATGCGACCTCAGACACGTAACAAAAAAAAACTAGCTGTGTAACCTTGGGCAAGTCACAACCCCGATTGCCCTACCCTCCCCCCTCCAAAAAGCAAAATACAAAAGAATGATTATAGTCAACTTTCAGTTTTCTGTACCAGATTGTTTGATTATCTTATGTGTGTTGTTTTCTACAGTTAAACTGTGGGTCTCCTGATCAAAGGAGGCCATTATCTGTGCTAGTGCTTTCTCTTTAATTGATATAAATAATTGAGTTTTGGCTGTGGCACTACAGGGCCAAAAATCTGTGTACACAGAAGACCCTCCTATGTCCTTTGCTTAACTAAATTGTCCATAAGAGATCTAACCAAGCAACATGGCACACCCATATAGAATATCACTAGGTCATTGGACCTCTCTTTTTCTTTGATTTTTTTCCAGTCATCCTAACCTCCTATAGGATTGGGATAGTAAACAAATGTCTCATGTTGGTATGGTCCTCTATTCACTAAGTTGGAAACTGGCATCTTGTCCAAGTATTATTGATGTATTCTTTGGGGACTGGAGGATGTTTGTAGCTGTATTTTTTTTGGCCCAGGCAATTGCATGTGGGGCATGCTGGCTCGTGTGTGACTGCTTCTACAAATTACTTATTTATAACAATAGTTCTTATTTCTGTGCCCACATAAACAATTCCTCTTCCAATTGGCTAGCATGTTGGGTTACTCTGCTTTTCAGGAGGTGTCCTTAAAAGCAGTTCAAACATCAAAATACCTTAGTGGAATAATAACGTCCTTCATTTGCCTCTTTTTGGCTGCTGCTTTTAAAAGTTCCAAGTTATAAACAGACTTATAATGGGAGGAATTATAATTAGTCACCACAAATAGCAAGAGGTTATTGTAATTGAGAGTTGGAGGGGCATGTATCCGTTACTGCGGTGGTACCTGATAGGTGGTACCTAATAGCGATGTCAAAAAATTTCCCTGACTCCTTCCCCTACATGATAGGAGCTATACTAGTAATATTTGTTGATTGAAAAAATACAAAATTACAAAAACAGTTACCATAAAATCAGTTATACCTTGACATGAATTTTTATTCATCGTGACCCCAAAGGTAGGAATTACTGCCCTGCTGGTATGCTTTCCTTGATAGCTGCTGCACCAGTGTCTTCAGATTTGAAAGTTGTAAGAGATTTCTAAACGCTAAATCAGTGTTTATCTGATATAATCATTGTCACAAATTATTACCTTTTCCCCACACGTTCCTAGACCTGAAATCCATGGATATGGGAAGATTTTAACCTATGACTTATTAAAATACTTTTTTCAGAGGGCTGGGGGAGCTAGTTGAGCATCCTTTTCAAAACTTTGTGTTGATAGCTTTTATTTTATGTCACTTTCATTTCTTAATATAACCTTTCCGTTTTCCTACTGAGGAACCATCCTTTTTAACAAAGAATAAAATAGGAAGAAATAAAAAGCAGTTCAGCAACACTAACCAACACATCAACCAGGTCTCAGAGTATATGCAGTGTTCCATACCCATAATGCACTTCTGCAAAGAACTACTTTTCTCATCTTTTCTTGTGAGCAAGACTTGGTTGTTATAAAAACAATGTTCTGTTTGATTTAGGGGGTTTCCCATTTACAAGGCTGTAAGCATTGTGTATATTTTCTTGGATTTGCTTATTTCATTCTGTATTAGTTCATTTAAGTCTTTCCATACTTCTCTGAATTCTTCATTTTCCTTAGTTCTTACAGCACAGTAATAACTCATTACATTTATATGCTACAATTTGTTCAGCCATCCCCTCGTCACTTGGCATTGGGTTTGCTTTAGTTCTTTGCGGCCCCAAGTGCTGCTATGAATATTTTGGGTCAATTTGGCACCTTTTTTCTGTCTTTGGCCTCCTTGTAGTATATGCCTATACATATGCAGTGGAATCTCTGAGTCCAAAGGCAGGGAATTATTTTTTAGCATCATTTTCCCCCCTTCAATTTTGTCCTTAGAAATAGTCAGAAGCATCCTCGTGTTTCCTGTTCTCACTTTAATGGTGACACACTTCATACACACCCCATTTGATAATGTGTTAGGACTGTAATTGGGTCTAGTTTTAATTGGCACCTGGAAAATAAGCTGCTTGTCTTGCCTTCCCATACCTAATAATTGTACTAATAGTGCTCCTGTCATTTTTATTTAAATAATTTGTTTTCATACTTGCAGAAATTTTTATAGGAACTATTTACAACAGTTAAGTTGCCGTGGGGACCCAAAAAAATAGATTATATCAACATGAAATATTATAGAGATGCTTTCTTCAGGTCACAATTGATGTATAGTGAAGGAGATCAGGAAATCGTTCATTGCTAGTCTGACTAAGGGGAATCTTATTTTTCTAATCTGTTTCTCTCATATCCTGTACATCCTAACAAGGTACAGAAGATATGGAAATAAAAAACTCTATCAATGAAAGGGTGTTTTAAAATTTATGTTAGTTATTTGGAGGGCGAAGGTGAGTGAACAAGTCTGCTTCCATGTGTGATCTGCAGCATGAAAGAGGTGTCTTCTAAGCATTAAAAAAAAAATAAAGCTTTCTAGTGACATGTGAAAAGATCTGGTGTTAGAGAGGATTCTAGGGGGAGCCTGGGGCTTCAGAACTCTTCGAGTAAGTGGTTAAGTGGATTTGACCTGTTTGATGTTCATTCTGTGAGTATATTTACATGATGAATTTTACATGTCTAATTTTATTGTTTGTTTATATATGCATTTTGAGTGTTTGTGGATATTGAGTATATAAGAACACTATCCTGGGTATAAGCTTAGGTAGTTAATGAGCTACCTCCATGTTGTGACCTTGGGCAGAGCTCTGAACCTCAGTTTCCTCATCTGTAAAAGAAGAGCTTATCATAGCTGCCCTAATTTGCATTTACACAGGGTTTTTAGTAATGGTCAAATGAAATTACTAATGTGAAAGTGCTTTTAAAGTTGCAAGATACTATTATTTCTAAACTCAGGATTGTTGTGTTATCTGTTGTGTTCGAATATGATTGCAAAGTTATTGGGAAACTGGGAAATTCAAAGCAATTATGACATGATGCCAATTTTCAATTCTGCACCTTCCCTCCCCCCCAACACTAGAACGGTGTTCTAACAGTAAAGCTGGGTGGAGACCTGGGAACCTATGTGATCAACAAACAGTCCCCTAACAAGCAAATCTGGTTGTCTTCTCCATCCAGGTATGTAAATTATCTTATTCTTGAAAAATTTAAGTAGGCACAAATTGAACTGTGATGTACCTTAATAATTTCCTGTGGTGCCCTCTCCCTCTTCTCCTCCTCTGCCCACTATTAACTAGCTTTAAAAGTGAATCTTCTGGTATGTTTGCCTACAGTTATCTCTTATTCTACACAGGAAAATTTACCCCAACCCCATGCTTCTCCTTGCTGATAATTTGGTTTCTGTAAACAGACATGAGGTTATTTAACCAAAAAGATATGTAAATGAAAAAAAGTGTGTCTTTTAGGAACTAGGGGAGGCAGTCTTCATCATCCCTGAATTAATGTGATGTCTGTGTCAAAAGTCTTGTTTCACACTGTGTAATTTTTAAAAATTTTAATATCTTTTGTTTCCTTATTACCATTATGTCAAAGCATATCCTTCCTCCCCTACCCATCAAAACCAACCCTTGTAACAAACATTAGAGAAGAGACAGAGAAAAAAGCAATACATCCAAACCAACTGCCACCACATCAGCAATCTGAAGGTATTGGTAAAGAATCACCCCCCAATATTCACACATTCCTCTCAGTGTCTGCAAAGGAAGAAGAGAAAAATGTTTTTTCCTCTCTTTGTCAGGGACAAGGTTGGTCATTAGAATTACATAGCTTTCCATTTTAGGGTTGTTCTCCATACACAGTACAATTTTGGTACCAAAACAAGTTATACTTCGACCCCTGGATGTGTTTTGCATTCCCCCTTTGGCTGCTTCAAAGGTAGAAAACAAAGGTTAGCAGAATCCCATGTGCAGCATGGGGCAGCAGGTTTGACTGAAATGTACAAGAGTTTTAAAGGGCTGGGCAAAAACTGAGTCACCTCGTACATACAGAGAGTTTCCACAGGTGCACATTTACTGGAGAGGGATAAAATAGGAGAAAGCACATGGTTCAGCATAAAGGGTGCTGCATGTTTCCCTGTCCTAGTGTTTACATTAATTCTTGGATAATTGGCAAGGGGCAACTTATGAATGATCTCTTCACCCTGCTGTGTTCAGTCACTCTTTGTTATACGTGAATTTGGTAGGAGTCAGATATCAGTAAACCATCACTCCCATTTCCTTCAGGCTCATAAACGATGTTTCAAATTCATGTTATCCCTGGTGATTGCCTAGATTTTAACATGGCATTTGGATGAACAGTCTGTAGGATCTATCTGTATTTTTTCTGTGACTGACGATATAAATGGATAATGAGGTGGTCTTAGCCTTAAACAGGAGGAGAGCAGGCTGGATTACTTTCAAAAAATTACTGAGCTCCTTTAATATCCCCAGACTCTCCTAGAAACTAAAATCCATCTTATAAATTCCAGTATCCTGCTGACTTTGTCATAAGGCTTTGAGACATGGCCCATGACAGCTTTAGAAGATTTGAAAATGGATCTTGTGCACAAGAAAACGGAGAGGTTCATGTGGGGGTTAGCCAGATGAACCATAATAACAACTACAATAACTAGCATTTATTTTGTGTTTTAAAGTATACAAAGCACTTGCCCTTTGTTACCTCATTGGAGCCAGCCTCAGAGTAACCCTATTATGGAAGTGCTGTTACTATCCCTGTTTCACAGATGAGTAAAGGGAGGCAGAGGAAGATTGAATTAACTTGCTGAGGGTCACACGGCTAGTAAGTGACTGGGACAAGATTTGAACTCATCACCCTGGCTCCCCATATCCAGTACTCCTTTCATAGCTACCCAGGTACCTATGTGGAACCAATGAGGAGCCTTGAAAAAGAACAGGATAAAGGATATCACCAAAGAAATACATTCTTGGGGGCAGCTAGGTGGCACAGTGAATAGAGCACCGGCCCTGGAGTCAGGAGGACCTGAGTTCGAATGTGGCCTCAGACACTTAACACTTACTAGCCATGTGACCTTGGGCAAGTCACTTAACTCCAATTGCCCTGCCCCCCCCCCCCTCCAAAAAAAAAAATCCATCCTCACAGTGCTAGTGAAGCAGGGGATAGCGGTTTGATCGTTATGTGAACCAATTAGTTTCACCTCAGTTCATGGCCATGGCCCTCATCCCCTACCCGGGGCCATCTATCCTACAGACTCATTCTCTTGTTCACAGCAGGGACTAAATGAGGAGAATATGGATGGATCACTGTAAATTCATCCTCACTCCTGGAAAAACATCTCAGCCTACTTGGGCTAGCAAGAATATATGTGTCAGTAGCTTTGTCTCCGTTTCTAGAGGATAAGACTAGTAGTCATGGCAACCACCAAAAAAATATACAGCTATGTCTGGAGACTGAAAAAGGCCACGAAGCCCATGTTTCATTTGGACACACTTGACAGTAACATGATGCTTACAAGTCTTGCTCAGAAGTGTATTTCAGTGAATAATAATAAATTTGTGGAAAACCCAAGTAGCATTTTTCATCTGCAATATATGCCAAAATTTTTTTTAAAGAAACTGCTGACAATCCATGTAGGATAGGTTACAAATACTAGTTTTTTCTTTAAAAAATACATTTTTCCCTCTTTAGACAAAATATATCTTTTAGATGATTTTATTTGGTTGAGAACTTTTCTAAGTGCATCCTATGGGATTGGTTGATTTACCTGTGGAAACACAATGGCCTTTTGTAGCCACATTATCCCTGCTGACTCAGTTCTCTATGTGATACGCTGGATAATAAGCAAAAAAAAAAAAAAAGGAAACGAAAAAGTTGTGCAGACATCTCTGAATAGTACTGTTTGAAAGGCATGGATTTTGGAAATGTTCCAAAGTGAAAGTGTTTGAATGTTAATTACCGTTTGCTTGGCCTTTATGTAGTGTGAGAGTATTTTTTAAAAGAAACAAAACCTCCTGAGGACTGTCTTGTTGAACAAGTTATACCTATAGATGAATTACAATTGCTTTTCCTGTGAATTAAGGTTTGCCATCTGTAGAGCTTTTCTTTATAGACTCCATTAATAACCAAAAAAATTCAAATATTTTAGTCAGATCATTAATAGAGAAGGCCTGGTTATTTTTCTCATAAGCAGCTTATTACAAAATCATTTGAAGATAAGTTTATAAAAATCGGGGTGGTTAGGTGGTGCAGTGAATAGAACACTGGCCCTGAAATCAGGAGGACCTGAGTTCAAATATGGCCTCAGACACTTGACACACTTACTAGCTGTGTGACTTTGGGCAAGTCACTTAACCAATCGCCCTCCAAAAAGCAAAAAAAGAAGTTTATAGAAATAAATAAAAGATACTTCATGGTCAGATCCATTCAACACATGTGTATAACATGATAGTTGTTCTCTAATTGTGGGATTTCACCTACATTCTTCATGAAAGAAGCTGTAAGAAACAAGGAAAGGATAGCATTGTAATCTGGAAAGTAAATGGGATACATAAGATACCTAAGGATTTTCCAAAAGCATGAACAATTACTGCTAATCTAAAAGAAGAATTCAAAGGCAAGAAGTAATTCAAGGAGAGGCAGATGAGGACTAATAGCAAAGAAGCAACAAATTGAAACTGGACCTGTGATTTCTCTTCACCAACACAGACCAGCGACTCGGCTTTGACTTAAAGATCAAGAGTTACCCGGGCCACTGAGAGGTTAAGAAACCTGCCCATGGTCACACAGCTGGCATAAGTAAGAGACAGTATTTTAATCTAACTGTTTCTGATACTATCCATTACCCAAGCCAGATAGGAAGTAGGGGAATAATGACTTGTTTTATGGAAAAAATAAAAGGATAGCAAAACAGGATAGCATACAGAAGAAAAGATTCTATATTAGGAAAACGGCACCCAAAAAAGAAGAAATTTGTCTCATAAATTAGCACTTATTCCAAAATAACTTATTATTCCTTAAATTACTCCTAAAGGGAGTGGGGGACATATCCTTGAGAATTAAAGGAGCTGTGTAACTGAAAAGGGGATAGAAATACAGCAGAACCCCTTTATAATTCTGGTTGTTAGGGAGGTGGATATTTGTGTTATAGGATGAGAGTGTAAATAACAGACTTTAACTCCGTGGAGTTATTTTATAAGGGACATGATTAGACTTTACCAGCATGGGCCTGCTTATATGTCTGTTGTTTCAGAACCAGCCTACCTAAGTTTGGAGAAGTGCATCACAAGGTCGGCCCAAGGGCGGTTAGTTATTTTGGCCATAGTGATACCCAAAGACTGCCGTAGAGCAGTTGTCCTCTAGGCCTGAGGAAGGAGCACCCACACTGATGAATACACATGTCATTGACGTGTAAACACAATTTGATTTATGATTCTTCTTAATTTCTGTAATCTTAAGGCATTCTATAGCAGTTCCATTGGTTTTTTCAATTATACTGATACCTTTTGTTTTTACATCCCCTTTCTTTCCCATTGTGTCCCATATCTTCTCACTAAGAGCCACTCCTTCTGGCAAGAAACTTAAAAAAAAAAGAAATAGTTCAGCGAAACTAACACGTCAGTCAACTCCAACATTCTAGCCAATGTCCCACACCTGTAGTCACCCCTGCCTTGCCCCTCCTCCCCTTAGCCTCTGCAAAGAAGGAAGGGAGAGAGGTAGAGTTCTCCTAATCTTTCCTTCAGGGCCAAGTTTGGGCATTATCATTTCACAGCGTTCAGTATGTATAAATGTGTACACACACGTGCGGGCGCCCACACACACGCACACACATTTGCTATTTATCTTTTCATTTTCATTGTAGTCATATATCTTGCTTTCCTGGTTCTGCTACGTTTGCTGTGTGTAAATTGTCCTAAGTCTTCTCATGCTTTTTCCATGTTTTTCATATTCATCCACCACATCATAGTCACATTCCATTACATTCATGTGTCACAGTTAGTTTCCATTCCCTCATTGCTGGGCCTCTACTCTTTTTCTAGTCATTTGCTACTAAAAAAAAACAAAAAGACTACTGGGAGTACTTTGATGACTCTCTTATCATTGACTCCCTTGGGGTGTATGCATTGGGATCTCTGGGCCAAAAGGCTATGGACATCTTAGTCCCTCTCTGTTCTCCAGAGTGGTCAGTCCTGTTGTCTTTTCACAGTGTGAATGCTGCATGTATGTGACCCTTATGGCAATGATAAATGTAGCTCGATGGATAGGGAACTTCACTTTTTTTGAAGGGCAGTTGGGGTTCAGTGACTTGCCCAAGGTCACACAGCTAGTTTTTTGTGTGTATTAAGTGTCTGAGGCCGGATCCGAACCCAGGTCCTCCTGACTCCAGGGCCGGTGCTCTATTCACTGGCACCTAGCCGCCCCAAAACCTCACGGTTTTATTTTTTTTATGATCACTGGGAATGAAGAGGAGTATCGGTACTATATAGCGCTACACAGGTGTGCTTGTGAAATTATTAACAATGATAATAAAGATAATAGCTAGCATTTATATAGGACTTTAGGTTTTCAAAGTGCTTTACAAATATCTCATATCAACTTAGCTAGTCTCTACTCAAAAGCTGTGGAAATATCTCCTACTGGGTATCCTGGCAATACTTTTATGTACGACGTCTTGATAAACAAGTAACTTTTAGTAGGAGTTTTAACAGGCCACTGCAAGTAGCCTGGTTTATAGCAGTCTACTTGGCCCTCTCCCTCACTGTCTTTCAAAAGATTCCCCTCTAGGGTTATATCCCAAAGAGATCATAGAAGTGGGAAGAAGACCCATATGTACAAAAATATTTATAGCAGCTCTTTTTATGGTGGCAAAGAATTGGAAATTAAGGGGATGTCCATCAGTTGGGGAATGGCAAACAAGTTATGGTATATGCATGTAATGGAATACTACTGTGCTATAAGAAACGAGAAGCAGATGGACTTCATATTTACCTGGAGAGTGTGACGACCGTCTTTGATAGACTGGGCTCTTCTCAGCAGTGCAGGGCTATAAGTCAACCCCAAAAGGCTCATGATGAAGAGAGATGTCTACATCCAGAGAAAGAACTAGAAAGAACCGAGTTTGAATCCAGATTGAAGCAAATTACCTGCTCTCTTTCTTGTTTGGTTTGGTTTCCTCTTTCCCATTGTTCATTCCATCCAATACAATCCTTCTTTATAACCTGATCAATGTTTAATGTGAAAGTATCTGCAGATCCTATACCTGATTGTATGCTGCCATGGTGGGGGGAGGGGAGGACAGGGAGGGGAAGAAAATTTGAAACTCAAAGAAATGGGAAACTGAATCTTGTAAACTAAAAGTAAACGAACAAATTAATAAAGACAAAAATAAATTTAAAAAAAAAAAGATTCCCCGGGGGCGGCTAGGCGGAGTAGTGAATAGAGCACCAGCCCTGGAGTCAGGAGGACCTGAATTCAAATTTGGCCTCAGACACTTAACACCTACTAGTCGTGTGACCTTGACCCCAACTGCCCTGCCTTCCCCACTCCAAAAAGCGGAAAAAAAAAAAAGATTCCCCTAATCAAAGTCCAGAAAGGAATTCCATTGAGCAGTTGCACCAGAACCATCCCTTCCCCTCACATATCTGTGATTTTCATATATTTCATTGAACTTCAGAGCCACCCCAAAGGTGGCCAACTTTTAATCAGGCAAGTAGGTGGCACAGCGTCCTGAAGTCAGGAAGACTTCCTGTGGCCTCAGACACTTCCTAAGTGTGTGACCCTGGGTAAGTGATTTAACCACCCTCCTACTGCCACCACCTCCTGCAAAGGAATGAGGGTAACGTTCCTCGTTTTTCTTCTTTAGGGCAAAATTTGTTGTTTTTAATTTTGCAACATTCATTTTGAATTGTTTTGAATTGAATTATTGGCTGTTTTTTCCATTTATATTTTTGTAGCTATTACATATACTGTTTTCCTGGCTCTGCTTGCTTCACTTTGCCTCTCAGTTCACAGTAGTCTTCCCATGCTTCTCTGAATTCATCACGTTCATTGTTTCTTACAGCACAGTGCTGTTCCCTTACATTTGTTTAGCTATTCCTCCATCAGTGGGGGCAAGGAAATACTGATTTTATTCGACCCTGTGCTTCAAAAAATATTGCACACTTGGGGCAGCTAGGTGGCACAGTGAGTCAGGAGGACCTGAGTTCAAATGTGGCCTCAGACATTTAGCACAAAACTAGCCGTGTGAACTTGGGCAAGTCACTTAACCCCAACTGCCCTACCGTCCCCCCTCCAAAAAAAAAAGCAAAACAAATATTGCACAGGACCCAGTGTCACACACAGGTAGAGATGACTAAACATTGCAATATCACCACACACAGGCTAGGGAGCCATGCTCAAATGGAAGGGAGATGAATTGGAAATTTGGTGCTGGATGAGGGAGCCATCATCTGTGGTGATTTTTAGTGGTAATCATGGTGGCAATAGGAAGGTTTATTTTCCTTCTCTTCTTTTTTCTTTCATTTGATTCCTATGTGGCTGTTTTTTAAGGCTATAAGGAGGATCTGGGCATGATCTTTAGTCAAGGCTATTCACTCAACCATCTTGCTAGAATTTCTCCTCAGAGAAATAGGGTGCTGAAGAATTACTGTCATTAGAAGAAAATTCAGCACAGCTTGTAAGGGTCAAATAATTTTTCCAATAGGTCCTTTAAATCTTAAATCATTATGGTCATGACAAGCATTCTTGGCAACAGCTAATGAAATATCACCCCTAAAATAATAGCCCTCATGAGTGAATCTAAATGTCATCCTTTGCTCCAGATGTGAAAAAAGAAGATACATAGCAAAATAATTGGAGCAGATAATCCTGACTCCAAACAGCCATCAGCTCCAGAGCTGCAAAAAAGGAAATGTCTGCACAGTTTACAATCAGTTTGATTTATCCTTATTTACAAGGGCCTACATATATTGTTCCTGCTCTGAAGAATATTCATTGGGATGTTAAATTGGGCCCTCCTCCCTGCTTTCCATTACTAACCCTGCAGACTCCCTTCCCACTTTGGGAAGCCCCTGTTGCTATATCCCATTTACCATTCAGTTCTCAGCGTAATATAGTAAACAAATGAGAGGGGAGTAGGATGAGGTGGGAGTAATTTTTCCACTCCATCCTTTGACGATTTTATTTCTCTTTACATTTTTTTTTTCAAGTGAAAAAGCCAAGGGGCAGCCAGGTGGCTCAGCGAGTAAGAGCACCGGCTCCAGTGTCGGGATGACAGCAGTTGTACTTATTATATGAACTTGGGAGCCAGTCTGTAGAGTATGGACTAATCTTACTCACTGACAGTACATGGTAATACTAAGTAGCAAGAAGGTAGTACCAAGAGGCTGTCTAAATGGTTTAATGAAAAGAGAACTAGATTTGGGAGGTAGAAGATCATGGTTAAATCCAGGTTGCCCTTTTGCTGTCTTTGTGATCTTTGTAAGCCACTTCATCTCTCTCAGCCTCAGTTTCTCATCTGTAAAATACCGGGGCTGGGGGTGGAGGAGTTTGTACTCTATGGCCTCTGAGGTCTCAGCTCCAAAGCTGAACAGATACAGTGTTTTGCCTCCTTCCTTCCATACCTACCCCACTCCTGTTTGGAAAGGTAAGTGAGTAATAGCCTTATTCTTCCTCCATCTCTCCCATGATCTAAAGAGAAGCTATCACACAGGTATCTTGAACTCTGAATAATTCACACATCACAACTCTATTTCAGTTTAAATTTAGAAAAAGGAGCATTTTTCATTTGCCTTCCAATCTAAGAAATATTTATGTAGATATTATGTTTTTATTTATTTATTTTTTTTAAGCAATCGGGGTTAAGTAACTTGCTCAAGGTTACACGGCCAGTTATTTCTGGGTGTGCTGAGTGTCTGAGCCCAGGATTCGATCTCGAGGTCATCCCGACACTGGAGCCAGTGCTCTTACTCACTGAGCCACCTGGCCGTCCCTAAGCAGTTGGGGTTAAGTAACTTGCTCAAGGTTACACGGCCAGTTATTTCTGGGTGTGCTGAGTGTCTGAGCCCAGGATTCAATCTCGAGGTCATCCCGACACTGGAGCCGGTGTTCTTACTCACTGTGCTACCTGGCCGCCCGATATTATGTTTTTAAAACAGGAGACTTGTGCTAGTGTATAGAGGGCCAGCCTCTGTCAGAAAGACCTGAGTTCAAGTCATACCTCTAACACATAATAATGATGATGATGATGAATTTATATAGCACCTACTATAATATTTCATTTGAACCTCACAACAACCCTGGAAGGTAGGTGCTGTTATTATCCCCATTTTACAGTTGAGGAAACTGAGGCAAACAGAGATTAAATAACTGGGCCAGTGTTCCTCAGCTAATAAGTGTCTAAGGCCAGATTTGAACTCCGGTCTTCCTGACTCCAGGCCCTGTACCACATACTGGTTGTGTAAGCCTAGGCAAACTACCCTGTAAGACTAAAGTAATTTACAAAGAAGCTGCTGGTGTGCACTGATTAAAGGGATTCACTCTACCTAGAGTTCCATCATTGCTGAAATCACAGATCCAGATCAAAACCAAAATTTACTAAATAATCAGTAATCATTTATTAAGTACCTACTGTGTACAGTGCCTGTACACAGGCTAGGGAGCTACATCTCCTGGCTCCAAGCATTTTCACTGGCTTTCCCCAACACCTGAAGTGTTCTCACTCTTCCATCTTCCTCCTAGCTTCCCTGGCTTCCTTCAGCACTTTGCGAAAACCCCACCTTCTGCAAGAAGCCTCTCCACTGAAATTACCTGCACTTACCCCCATGTCTCTTTTATGTAGCCGGTTCTCCACCATTGGAACGCGAGCTCCCTGAGAACAGGGACGGGATTTTTGGTTTTCTCTGTATCCCCAGTGCTTAGCATAGTTCCTGGCACATATTAAGATTTTTAAAAATGCTCACTGATTGCTTGACTTGAGCTGAGGGGGTCACAAAAGGTCCCCTGGATTTCTGTAGGGACAGTCACTTCATAATGAAACATCATGTCTCTGATCACTTTGGGAAGTTCGTTCATTTCTGGGCATCTCTGTAAAATGTGAATTCTTGCTTCTTCACACATACTCTCCGTGAAATGTGTCATGTAATTGTTTTTTCTTTTAGTGGCCCCAAACGCTACGACTGGACAGGGAAGAATTGGGTGTATGCTCATGATGGAATGTCCCTCCATGAACTACTGGAAATGGAGTTTTCTAAAGCCTTCAAAACTCAATTAGACATGTCTTCCCTGGTCTGTTCTGGAAAAGACACTTGACAGAAAGCTAACTTTTAAAGATGTTGAAAGCTGTAGACAAAGAATACCTCTTTCCTCTGAGCCTGAATTTGTTTTTGTCCTCTTAATCTCCCTCCAACCAT
The DNA here is from genome assembly GCF_028583685.1 of Petaurus breviceps papuanus. NCBI lineage: Eukaryota > Metazoa > Chordata > Mammalia > Diprotodontia > Petauridae > Petaurus > Petaurus breviceps. The sequence continues at coordinate 20,430,795 of NW_027185616.1, forward strand.
TTAGCTTCATTTTATGTAATAGTTATGTGAAAAGAATATATATTTTTGACCTCAACTCTGGCTGTGGATTTCTTGAAATTGTTTATCTCTGTTTCTATACTATATCTCACTTTCATAAGCCTACAGCAAAGAACTATAAATGTTTTTTATTTGTTTGGGTTTTTTTTTTAAGCAAAATCCTCAGGGAAGGGTGAACTGGTTTCACTCTAGTTACATGAAGAATGCCCTATAAAAATAACAGTGACAAGCAGATTGTCAACCACACCAGGCTTTATCAGAATGAGGTTCATTACTGGGTGGAACATAAATGTTCCCACACTTCATCAAAAGAGTAAAACTATACTTGTGAAAATCTTTAGTGTTTCAGCATCAAAGGCAGAGGGAGAATTCTCCAACAAAAGATAATTTCCTTTGGTTCTTGTGTGTTCTTTTTTTTTTTTTAAGCAGTCGGGGTTAAGTAACTTGCTCAAGGTTACACGGCCAGGTGTTTCTGGGTGGGTGCTAAGTGTCTGAGCCTGGATTCAATCCCCCGGTCATCCTGACACTGGAGCCGGTGCTCTTAATCGCTGAGCCACCTGGCCACCCCTTCTTGTGTGTTCTTAACTGTGAAGCCCATGTGCTCCAGGGATTGGAGGAGAGACAGCTGGACAGTCTATTATTCTTTGCTCCTAGTAAGGGGGTAAAGAAATGACCGTAACCACTTCAGGGGCTATTGTATAATGCAAAACACTGTTACTTTAGTGCGCCCACATATTAGGAATTTTAATAAAATTCCTCTTGCTAGATTTGATATGGTTGAGTACTGGTCTTTACAGAAATTTTTTTTTCTTAAAAAACACACACACAAAGTACCTTTACATATTAAATTGGCAAGAGAAGACACCCAGTTTGAGCTGCTGCCATGCTTAGATTTGGGGCAAGGCTACCGGGTTTTTGCATTAAATACATATTCCATTACAGAAGGGAAATCTTAAAACAGAGAAATAGAAATAAATAATATTTAGATTGGGTTTTGGAAACTTTTTTCTAAGTTGCTCCTCAGGTCATTTTCTTTTATTATAATTGGTTGTTAAACATCTTAGAAAATGCTCACTGATTGTTTGACTTGAGCTGAGGGGGTCACAAAAAGTCCCATGTATTTCTGGATTTCTGTAGGGACAGTCACTTCATAATGAAACATCATGCCTCTGATCACTTTAGGAAGTTCATTTATTTCTGGGCATCTCTGTAAAATGTGAAAACAGCCAATGATAGAATTAATAAAAAGCTTATTTTTTTTTTCCTGATGATCGATGTAGTAACAACTTAGCTGGAAGTCAGTTGTCCAGCAATCTCACCTATTTAGAACACAGGAAGCAAAGACAAACCCAGAAACAAAATAGAGGGCACTTTATCATTAGGAGAGCTTTTTAGGCCCTCACTCTGACCCTGTTGACTCTTACTTTACACATACGCATTTCAGACAAGAATGGATATGTCATTTTCAAGCCTACAGATACTTGGGAGGGAAAAGAACTGCCACCGTCAGGTTTATCAACAGCAGTGAACGCTTGATTACAAAAAATAAGAAGTAAATGTATAAAAAAGAAGATAAAGCTTTAAAAAAAGGGTAACAATGTGGAGTCATTTAATATAGTTATGCCTATATATATGTGTGTATATATATACATATATATATATATATAAAAGCAACCTTACACACATCAGCAAGCCTGAGTCATCACTGTTTTATAGCACAGTATGATCATTTATGTTCTGATTAATAAAGCAGATAAAGTAGATGATGCATGTAAATTTCTTAAAATAAGCATTTTTGTCTATAAACAGGAGCTTGGAGGAGGTAGGTGTCACAGTGGATAATTCTAGGCCTGGAGTCAGAAAAACCCATCTTCCTGAATTCAAATCCAGCCTCAGACACTAACTGTGTGACCCTGGACAAGTCACTTAATCCTGTTTGCCTCAGTTTCCTCATCTGTAAAATGTGGTGAAGAAGGAAATGGCAAACCACTTCAGTATCTCTGCCAAGAAAACCTGAAATGGAGTTATGAAGAGGCAGACATGACTGGGAAGAAAATGTATATATATATATATATGCATGTATGTATGTATGTATATATAATTGGTGTAACTTTTTGTTTTTTATGAGTATGAGTCATGCCATTTAATATGTGCTGTAAGAGGATAGGAGCTCAGGAGGGGCAAGAAGATGTTAAAGATCTTTCTACATCCAGTAAATGTGCAGTTTAAAGGGTTTCGTGATTTGTCCTGTATCTTTAAATATGGAAATATTTCATATTTCCATATGGAAAAAATTTCATATACATGCCCCATGTATAAAATTCCATTCTCAGACTTTTCCTTCACCTCTAATAATGCCAGTGACCTGGAGTACCTTTCCGGCCCAGCTGTGCTCCATCTCCTAAATGAACCCCAGCATGGGCAATGGTTATCTTGATTGGTAGATGCCATTCCCCTAGTCCAAAATGGTAGACAGTGTGTGTGAAGCAGCACCCCAAGCTGTATCTATTGAAAGGTGTGCTTCTAAGGGCAGCTAGGTGGTACAGTGGTTAGAGCACAGGTCCTGGAGTCATGGAGACCTGAGTTCATATCTGGCCTTGGACATTAACTGGGTGACCTTGGGCAAGTCATTTCTATTTACCTGTTTCCTCATCTATAAAATGAGAGTAATTATAGTATCTACCTCCCAGCGTTGTTGTAAGGATTGAATGAGATAATAATTATAAATCACTAAGTTAAGACAGTACCTGGTACATACTGAGTATTAGATAAGTGATGATGATGATGATGAAGATGAGATGATGAAGAGCAGCTAGTAATTGTACAGTAGAGTACTGGGCTTGGGGTCAGGAAAACCCAAGTTCAGACTCTGCTTCAGACACTCAATAGCTTTATGACCATGGGCAAGTTATGCTGCTTTGCTCTCTACATGCTATCATTTAATAACTGCCTTCTTGGTATGGATTCTCTTAATACATACAGGTAGAGGCATGGAATCCTTAGTTTGATGTAATTGCCTGTGTCCTTCTGAAAAGTACCATTCTTTATTATTTGGCCTGGTTAAATAGGTCCTTTGGTGTATGTGAGAGTGAGTTTACTTAGGTCCTAATGTCTGATAAACATGCAGAATCTCAGTTCAAATCAGTGAGAAGTATGAAATATTATTTTGTCGCTTCAGTCATGTCTGACTCTTCATTTAGGGTTTTCTTGGCAAAAATACTGGAGTGGTTTGCCATTTCTCCAGATTATTTTACAGATGAGGAAACTGAGGCAAACAGGGCTAAGTGATTTACCCAGGGTCACACAGCTAGTAAGTGACTGAGGCCAGATTTGAATTTGGGAAGATGAGTCTTCCTGACTGGAGGCCTGGTGCTTTATCCACAGCCACCTAGCTATCATAATGGATTAAGATGTGCCTTAATTGAACAGTTATTTGTGTAAACACTGATTTTTAGCAAAGACTTTACTGTGAAAAACAGAAACAAATCCAACTTTTAATGTTAGGATGACAGAATAAGTGTATTATTAATGGTCTACATAATAAGTGTATTTCTGTGACATTCTGTCTCCCTCCCCATCCACAATACCAAATCTTCAACCTGAAGTTTATTATCCCCTTGGTCTATCTAGCTAACCATTCTCCAGATTCAGTAATCACCAGTTAAATAGTTTACAATGAAACTGGTACACACTGTTTGGTAATACAGACACTCCACACCCCCTACAATCCAGCCTACTGATCTGTTTGCTGTTAAAATCACGTGACATCCACCTCCTCTCTTCATGCCTTTGCACTGGCTGTCTCCCTTGCTTGGAATGCACTCCCTCCTCCCCTCTGTCTCTTGGAATCCCTGGTTTCCTTCAAGATTCAACTAAGGTTCCACTTTCTTCATGAAGATCTTCCTGATCCCCCAGCCTTTAGTGCCCTCCCTCAGAAAACTACAGTGTATTCACTTTGTATAGACTCTATATATGTTGGGGGGAATGGGGTGCTCAGGGAGGACAGCTTGCTGAGCCCTTTTCAGGGGTGCTCATCCACCTTTGGTGTCTAAGCTCTAGACACTAATCTCTCATCTGTGGTTCCAAGAAACTGTAGCACGCACAGTGACCACAACCCAGTAAATACTCTCAGCAGACAGGCTAAACGAGTTGAGGGTGACTGATGGGCCTCAAACCTATCAGTGAGTTGAGGTGGGGAGGAAGGGGTGGTGTCTACCTCAGGCATGTGAAGACTCCCCCTCAGAATGGATAGATGAGAACAATTTGCTCTCAAATTGTTCTTAGAGCTTGGTCAGACACCAAAGACACCAAGGGCATCCGCTGGACTGGACTTGGATGACTGGAAGAAAGAGTGAGGCTGATGATCTTGGCAGCTCTGCCTCACTTAAATCCAGTTCATGCAGGGGTCAAGACATAACCCCGTGATGTCGTCTGTCCTCTTCCAAAGCAAAAGACAAACAATAATTCTGTATGTGTTTATGTATGTGTATGTTTCCCCCTGCTTTAGAGTGTAAGCTCCTTGAGGACAATTATTTCGTTTTTGTCTGTATTCCCAAAGTTTAGCAAAGAAAATGGTAGGACCTTTAAATGCTTAGTGATTGATTAGGTGATTTTTTTTTCTTACCTCACCTTAATCACTGAGTGGACTTTGCCTTAGTCAGACCGAGAACTGTTAAAGCCTTAGCTTTAAAAAGCCAACTAGGTGCAGCTAGGTGGTGCAGTGAATAGAGCATAGGCCCTGGAGTCAGGAGGACCTGAGTTCAAATCTGTCCTCAGACACTTAACACTTTCTAGCTGTGTGACCTTGGGCAAGTCATTTAACCCCGATTGTCCTGCCTTCCCCCCTCCAAAAATACAAAAAGAAATAAAATTTTAAAAGGCCAAGGTCTCTCAGTGTATCCAGGGCCATCTCTAGTTAGCCTGATCTATATCTCAAAACTGTACACAGATGGCTCCAGAGGAGAGAGTGAGGCTGGTTACTTTACACAACCTCCCTCCCCTCACTTAAATCTGACTCACTTGCATGTCATGGCATCACTCACCTCCCTCATGTCATGGTCCTCTTCAAGGATAAAGGGTAAATGGCAGATAATTGAATCAGCATCAGAAGGGGATGTATAGGATGATGGGGAAGAGGGTTTCCTGTCAGGTTTGCTCTTTGGGCCATCACCTAGAAGAAAAAAGATGCACCCACCTGGTTCCTGTCCCTTTCTTTGGAAGTGATCTAATCTAGCTCCTTTCATTTTGCAGACAAGGAATCTGAAGTCTAGAGAGATTAAATGATTTACCTAAGGTCCTATCATTACTTCTTGCTTCCTCTCCTCAGCCCACAGGAGAACTTCTTTATTAAAGATTTTCCTGAACCCCAGTGTTTAGTGCCCTCCCTCAGAAAACTATTGTGTATTCAGTTTGTACATACTCTGTATATATTGGGAGGAATGGGGTGTTCAGGGACAATTAGTGCTTCTGGTGCGAGAGCTTGCTGAGTCCTTTTTAGGGCTGCTCATCTGCCTGTGGCATCTACCTGGCACTCACCTGTGTCTCCAAGAAGCTGTGGCGTGCACAATAGCACAAATCGTTCTCATCAGTCCACTCCTAGGGGGAAATCTTCGCGTGCATGTCGTCATTGTGAAGTTTTCTAAGCTTGGTTTTTAAACTGATTATTAAGGATAGAAAGATAGGATGAATATTAAAAACAAAAGCAAAGTTGCAAAGTTTCCGGTAGATTTAATCTAATATTAAAGAAAAGGCTCCTAAACCAAAGAGAACTCGATTGGAAGCCAGGAAACGTGAGTTTTCCTGGTCGTGCCATTAATTAGCCGTGTGGCCTAGAACAAGCCTCTTCTCTGTGGGTCTCAGTTTCCTCACCAGCAAAGTGAGGACAACTAAAATCAATCAAACTTCCATTATGCATTTGTCATATACAGAGCACTGTGTTAGGTATTGGAGGAGATACCAGGTTTATTTAGATTACCCTAGGCCTCTGCCCTCATGGTGTTTATAATCTATTAAATTCCTTTTAAACCCTAAAGAAATATGACTCTGGGGCAGCTAGGTGGTACAGTGGATAGAGTGCTAGGTCAAGAAGATCTGAGTTCAAACCTGCCCTCGGACACTTACTAGCTGTGTGACCCTGGGCGAGTCACTTAACCCTGTTTGCCTCAGTTTCCTTGTCTGTAAAATGAACTAGAGAAGGAAATAACAAACCACTCTAGTACCTTTGCTAAGAAAACCCCAAATGGGGTCACAGAGTCAGATATGACTGAACAACCATGACAACTATCATTGCACATTGTCACAATATTTCTTGGAGTATAAAGGGACCTAGATGGTGATCTTTCTCACTTTGCTATTACAGGTTAATCTTTATGTGTGAATAATTGATTCCTTTAGTTTTTGGAAGTCTTCTTCCTCCCCTAAAGGAGGCTAAATTCACCTTCATTTTATGTAACTTTTGTAGGGAAAAGCAAAATTATATATAGGTGATGATTGTAGGATTAGTATAGTACCTGCACGTAGCACAATGTGGAACATGTAATAGGTACATAATAACTACCGATTGATTGAAGGAGGAAATGTTGCTGGATGGAATTGACCATGCAAAGGAGAAAAGTAAGATTCATCTCCATTTCATTGGAAACTTCAGATCATTGCTGCAGTGTCTGTTTCTTTTTTTCTACAAAGGGGAGCTATACTGAGTATGTCATCATAGGAGACTAGAGTGAAAGGGATGAGGAAGATTTGGTCTGAGAGATGGGAAGATAGTGATATGGAAGGAGGACAGAGGGTTCGAGATGAAATGATGAAAGTGAAAAGAAGAGAAGAAAGTGCTTACTAGGTCATTTGCACAGATCCAACCCTGGTGCAAAGAGAGAAGGGCAAGCAGGGGAAATTCCACGCCATGCTATCTGTCATATCAAGGAGAGGTGACAGAAATCCCACATGTAGCATAAGGGAGAAAAGGGAAGCTTCTATCACTATGCAAATGGAGTGGCCACTGGTAACAGACACATGTCTGAAATATATGACACATTTATTGATAAATTTTATATATATATATATATATTTAACATTGCTATTATTATTATTTGTCCTTTGTTCTTAAAGAGGACCATGTCATCAGGAAGGTGATGCCATGACTTGTAAGTGAATTGGATTTAAGTGAGGGAGGGCTGTGCAAAGTCAGTAGCTTCTCTCTCTCCTCTGGAACCATCTGGATCCATCTAGATCAGGACGGCTAGAGATAGCCTCAGATGCATTGGGAGACCTTGACCTTGTGAGAGATGACTCAGTGAAGTTTCCTCATTTCTTTTGACTCCCTGTTATATTCCTATCTCTTCTCCATACTTTGTAAACCAGTTCAGTCTCCCGAGCAACTCATGATTTCCCCAAAATGAGTCCACTTCTGATTGGGCACTTACAAATTTGATGAAAGGAAATACATAATGAAGGACTGAAACTGCTTTGCACCAATTAGAAAGATTTTTTTTTTTTAGTTTTTATTTTTTTGCTTTTTGGAAGGCAAATGGGGTAAAGTGACTTGCCCAAGGTCACACAGCTAGTTTTTGTGTTAAGTGTCTGAGGTCATATTTGAACTCAGGACCTCCTGACTACAGGGTTGGTGCTCTATTCACTTTACCACCTAGCCACCCCCAATTAGAAAGATTGTGAGCTTGCTTCACCAGCCAATGGTGAGGTAGGATAGGTGTTAGAGATGGAGTTAAGATCAGGACAAGAGAAGCCCTCAAGCTTCCACATTTTGCACTCCCTGGCAGACACCGTTTGAGGGACAGGGCCTTGCCCTTTCTCGTGAGAAAGAATAAAGACCTTTTCTGATCTCAGAACTCAGACTCCAAACTTTTTCATCTCACACAACCTTTTTAAGTTAAGGTCCATTTGAGGTCTCTGTTTGACTGTTTGACTGAGACTAAGACTGATTATGGCTAGGTAAGAGATGAAGCAGAGAGAGAATGGCCACTTTTGCCTAGTCAAAAAAAAAAACAAAACAACCCACCAACCCTCGGGGTTTCTGGCCAAAACAGAAACAATTGCGATTTACACTCACTCTGAGCCATCTGAGCCCAAAAACCAAGTGAGGCTAGGATTGGGACCTATTATTGACCAATCTGTGAGAGCCAGAGTGATTTGGGTTTAAGGCATGGTCCTTAAGAAAGAAATCTAGCCTGTAAACCCCAAGTACATCTAAAATATACTATCATGGTATGGTATTGTCAAGTAAAACCAATAGTGGATTTAGGGTCTATATTCATATTCTGGCTAAGTACTTATTACCTAGACTTTCTTGAGACCTCAATTTCCTTATCTAGAAAAATAAATCTATTTTGTTCCTTTTAGTTCTTATTCCTATGATCCTGTATGCATTGCATTAGACTATGATATATATATACACATATATATGTATGTGTGTATATGTATATATACACCTATGTACATAGGTATATACACATACATATGTGTGAATGCATACACATATATATGTATATAGTAGGTCACTGGATTGGAGCACTTCCCATAATAGCTATATATGTATTGTTCTCTATACATGCTTTAAAAGGCTTAGGGATGGGTCTATTTAAAAATAAATAATAATAATAATAATAATAGCATGGCAAGATGATTGAAATGCTTTTAGAGTCTTTTTCTGTGTTACCTAATGTCCAGAAAAGTAAAATAACAGTATTTAGGACAAGTAAATTATAGGACCAGTGCAAGTAGCTATTTAAATTGGTGAGCTGGCTCTTATAAATTGGTTTTGTCTCAGCCCTTCTAATTATATGCTTTATGATTTTGTCGGTGTAGTTGTTAATTTTATTATTTTGCCTCAGGCTCTTTGGGGAGAGTGAAGCAAAAGAGGTTACTCACACCCTTGACAAATTTAAGTGAAAAGAAATAGCCTAACATTTTTAATTAATGCAGGTAAATGTTAAGGGGCCCCTTTTTTGACCTTATTGCCCAAAGAGTGAGAGCAGATTAGTGAGTAGAAAGTGGCCTCTGAGTCAAGAAGTGGGAGGAAGGTTAAATTCTGACTGGTACAGATATTGACCCATACCGACAATGTGACCCTGGGCAGGTGACAGCCTGTCACTACCCCCCTGAAAACTCTAAGACTGTAAATTGGCAAGTAGGCACTGATCTGCATTAGCAGAGAAAGTCCCTTAATGCTTCGGCTACTTACACTGATGAAATCATAATTTCTAGTCTAGTTTATGGTTCTATAAAGCTCGATCTTCACTAAAGTCCTCTGATGTCGCATTGTAGCGGGATGGTGACCTTAGGTTCTTAAGAGTTATACAAGAAAAACATAATCTCTGGTAAGTCCTATGAAGTTGGAAAGGCTTCAAAGACAAGTCTGTTATCCTACAAGTATTACACCTAAGTTGGGAAAAGTTCACCAGCAGAGGATTGGCCAACAGGTCTCAAGTTTTTTCCACTAAAGTAATTCACAAGGACTGTTTTACTGAGGTGTAGAGAAGTTGTCATCTGTAGTTGTACAAGGCACATCTGTTGAGGGGGGGGAAAGAGATCCGGATAGGTTCAACAGGGCATCTGGAAAGAATTCAGCTCAGCCTTTCTTGGAGTTAGAGTTGAGAAAGTTTATTAATACGCCATTACAGCGGGCAAGAGTCCTTTAGGGGACCTGCGAGTGAGAGGGGTACATGCTTTTACTTTTAAAGGGTAAGGCTGCCATTGTCTGGGCTGACCGGAGGGAAGGGACCTCAATGCATAGATAGTTTAGATAAGATTTGGGCCAGGCCAGAGGAGACATGAGGGATTAAGTAAGAACAAAGGAGTCCCAAGGTGTTGCCTAGGCCTAGTGAGGATGGGGGGAAGGGGCAGAGTCGGAGGTTGGGAAAGTAATTTCACAGATAACAATTTTACAATACAAATTACAGTTACAATTTCACAGACTGGTTTCACAAGTTGGTTTCACAAATTGACCTAGACCCCAGGTACCCCATCACATCCACATAGATAAAAATCACAGGTCCTTGAGTTATGGAAGTGAATACAGGCCCAGATCATTCAGAAAATGAAAATGTCTGGAGCAATCTTGATTTTAGTGAGCTTCCCTGGGCAATGGATCGTTTTGCTTTTAATTTTATTTATAGCTTTTGCTTTTACATCAGCTTCATTTTCTAATAAATCACTTCCCTTCCCCCACCCAGAGAACTGTCTCTTATAACAAAGAATTAAAAAGGAAGAAAAAAATCACTCAGTAAAACTACTGACACATCAAGTCCAATAGCTCGTTCATTAGATTTTATAACCCAAGTTAGTGAATTAAAATCCACTATTTAGTGGGTTACAATCCAACTCCAAAAGGGTAACTTTCCTCAGAAAACTTCCCTTCATCTACGTGTTCTAAGCACATCTAGTAGAGATATTGTCCTGGAAAGACTAACATGTCCTATGTCACTGAATTTTAGAGTCATATGGGATATTAGTGGTAAATCCAATCGCTTCATTTCACAAGTAAGGAAATTGAGATTCAGGGAAGTGAAATGATTTGCTCAAGGCACCAAGTGGCAGAACTGGGATTCATTCTCAGGTCTTTTGCATCCAAATACACATACGCGTATGTATGTATGTATGTATGCATGTATGTGTGTATGTGTATGTGGCAGCTAAGTGGCTCATCGGATAGTGTACTGTGAAGTCAGGAAGACTCATCTTTCTGAGTTCAAATCTGGCCTCAGAAACTTACTAGTTGTGTGACCCTAGGCAAGTCACTTAACCGTGATTGCCTCAGTTTCCTTATCTGTAAGATGAATGAAGAAAGAAATGACAAACCACTCCACTATCTTTGCCAACAGAACCTCAAGTGGGTTCACGGAGAACTGAACACAACTGAACGACAATGAATGAAGGCACTGGAAGAGAGAGAGACAGAGGGAGGGGAGGAGAGGGAGTTAATGGAGCCGCCCCAGTAGCTATGGAATATGGCCCATTAGAGAAAAAAATCAAGAAAAGCTCAGGTAAGACCACAAATCTTCCAGTCTCCATGTTCAGAGAACCTTGGATTCATCTTGAAGTTCTTCCTATCTTTCTTGCAATATACCTCTAATTAACTGCTATATTCTGTCATTTCTAACTCTCCCCTCCTAAATAGATTGAATAGAGCCAGAGGTGTGCTGGTAGATATTTAACAACTGACTGGGGAAGGGGAGTGGGGGGGGCGGGGGAGGAATGGATGCACAAGATGCTTTTCAACTTAGTCTGCATTGTTCACATTTTCTCTATCACTTTCTTAAGTCTAGAGTAATGGGGTGGTGCAATGGGAATGTAAATTTTAAAGATCTTCCCTGCCCCTAGGCTAAAGTGCTCCTGGAGCCTGGGGTAGGAGGCTTGTTTTTCAGTAGATACTTCTTGATTGGTCAGTGAGTCAATAAGGTTGTTACATTCTCTGAGCCAGGAGAAGGCTATATAAGCCCTGATGTGTAGCTTTGTTTTGGGGCTCACTTTGAGAAATGTTCTGTGATTTGATCAGATGAAACTATGGAAAGCCATTGTCCAGAGCCCCCCGGCTTTGAAACCCAGATGTTGTTTGGTATGGATGTAATGGTTGGACAGTTTGAAAACTGTCTATTTGATCTGTTTCTCTGTCTTGATAATTCTGTCTGTATATTCTGAAGTTTGGGGTGCTGACTTTTTTCCCCTGAACTAGGTGAATGATACATATCTGGCTGATTAAAGTAAGCTTGTTAACCCATTTTGAGTTGCTTTCCTTTAACAAAGCAGATCCAAGAACCTGTGTGAGCAGCGACCCTGGGGACGCTGGGGTGCTTGCTGCTACAGGTGGTGACCCACAGTTTAAGAAGCACTGAAGGGGTTGCAAGTGAAAAAAGTAAAAAAGCCCTGGACAATCAATGAAACAGTAAATCAAGCTCAGATTTGTAATATTGGCCTAGATTTCCAAGGTATAAATGCTCATGCTGAAAATTTAACAATCAGCTGTCTTGAGTAGGAGCTGTCTTCAGCAAAATGCTGATTCCTCTCATTGCAACCAACTAGATTATTGGAATAACAAGTTAAACCAACTTGTCTCCAGATTATCCTGTCTCTAATGGATCCTCTATACTACTTAATCCCAGTAATCTTCATAATATGCCTCTTTGATTATTTACTTCTTTACTCAAAACTTCAATGTCTCCCTGTCACCTACTGAATAAAATATAAATTTCTGACCCTGGCATTCAAAGCCCCCTACAATCTCACCAACCTAACTGTCCATCCTTATCTTATATTACTCTCTTCCACATATTTCACTTTCCAGTGAAACTGTTTTGTTCTGTTCCTTATTTTCATTCTCTCCACTTCCATTGTTTATACCATCCCCCATTCCTGAAATTCAGAATATCCCACAAGCCTTAGTGCTTAATACTGCACTAATACTTGTAGGACATCCTATATATTATTCCCTTACTTCCTCCCTCCTTCTACCCTCAACCCATCTCTGTTGGTTAAAGTTAATGTTATAGTGGACAAAATGCTGGATAGGAAGTTAGGAGGACCTCAGTTTAAATCCTGTCTCAGACCTTTATCAGCATTATGATGCTGGACATGTTTGCCTCAGTTTCCTAATCTGTAATTTGAAGATAATAATCGAACCTAACTTGTTTTTTATGAATGCCCAATGAGATAATGTAAGGAAACAGAATTCTGAAATCTTAGAGGGCTTGATAAATGTGAAAGTCACTCCTTTCCAGTCCTTGAGACCCTTTACTCAGATGTGATCTCTTCTTTCTCTTTCCTTCCTCAAATTTCTCAAAGCTCTTTGCTTTTTTTATTTCTCATATGCTCTCTAGCATCATAGATGTTTATGCATTTGTCTTTCCACCCCTTAGATTATAAACTCCTTGAGATCAGGGTATGTGTTTTATCTATCTATGCATCCCCAAAAGCCAGCATAGAATCTTCTCACTGAGTGCTTAATTTTATATGAAATTATGATATATGATTATAATATATATACATGTATGTATGTATATATATGAATTGTTCTGTCTCATCCAAGCTGCAAATGTAAATGTAGCAGTCATTCATATCATCAACCCCAATACTGGCCAATATGGAAGCTTTAACTTGCTCTATTTTCCTGATCTGGTCCAATTCATTCTTCCTTAGGCAGTCTGGTGACCATCCACTCACATTAGGCCTGGAAGATTGGCTTTAGCCTACCTGTAGCTCAGAACTCCTTAACTCTGCCAGCCTTGGCCTCCCTCAATAGCAGGGTTACAAGCTTGCACCACTATGCCCCCATTCTGTCAATGTTGTTTAGCTGTAAGACTTTATTTAATAAAAGACATGCAGCCCGTTATTAAATATATTGCTAAACACATTTCAAATCAATTTGTGGAATTTTTTCCACAAACACTGAAATTGTAGAATCCTCAGATTTCATTAAAGGATCTTTTTTAGGAATTTCCATATGACCAAATTACCTGCCATCTTGGGGGTGGGGAGGAGGGAGAAAGAGAATTTGGAATTCAATTTTTTTTGAAGTGTTTACATAGTTTATTTATGCTTTTATGAACATTTATTATCTTCACAGATTAACATCATCCAGAGTACCTTTTATTCCTTCTTTCTTGCTGCACCAACATTTGCCTTTGCAGTATCCCTGACTTTCCTCATTCTGTTCTTGCGTTCCATTCTCTGTTTTTTGATGACTTTTTCTTCTCATACAGGCCATGCCTTGCAAGTTTGCACTTTGGTTCATTTTTCTTTGCATAGTCAAGGGAACTCAAGTCATGCCAAAGCCTGTGGTTTGCTACCACCAAAATGAATTCTGAATCCAAAAACGACATCTAGAGTTGTCTTGCACATTTTGGTCAGTTTTTCTCAAATTTCAGTCTTGGGCACCATGGCCTTCCTAGGATGAAGGACATCTATACCTCTCCCTTTATGTTGAAGGGAACTTTTTGTCATGCACTTCCTGAATCTGATGGTTACCTGGGCATTCATGGTAGTGGCCAGCACCAGTGAGCAGTAGGAGGGGGAAAGGAAAACTCAGTTTTTAAAAATGGATAAAAATTGTTTTTACATGTAATTGGAAAAAATAAAATGTTATTAAAAAATTAAAATATTGTCAGCTAGGTGGCTGTGTGGGGTAACAAAGACCCTTACCCAAAGTAAATTCAGAGGCTTCTCAAAGTAGAAGGTAGAAAGGAGTTTATTACTGTTCTCATGACAAAAGGACGGCCCACACTGAGTGCATTCAATATTCTCAGCATCAGACCATGCCAGGCATAGAGAAGGTACATGCTTTTATAGCCCCAGCCCCATTACCTAATCACAGTCCCCCCTCCCTAGACCCCTACCTCTCAGCGCATTCTCACAAGCTTTGAGGACACAATCTAAAACTCAATAAATCTAACCCAAGGAGAGTAAGCAGATGCAGTTATTTTTTAAGTTTAGCGGTCTGTTGACTTTGGCACAACTCCTACAATTCTGAGGCCCCCTTTTCCTTTGATTAATGTGCAGACATAATCAAAGCCTGTGTTCCTGTCCTTGTTCTTGTAACACTTCATGGTCAGCTTGCCCTTACAGTATCACTGGGCAAGGAACCAAGCAGATAGGATTATCCTGCAGATTTAGGAATCTAAGAATTCTTGTCCACCTCCCATCCTTGTTAGTTTCTCTACCTGGGTAACCATGCAGATGTGTTTGCATCCTATGTTCCCATCCTCCTCTCCTGGAACGCTTCAGGGGCAGCAGCTTGTTTTTACAGAAAAACTGAATTTGAAAACCCAACCTTTAATTCTATGAGGGTCCCCTAGCCTAAAAGTTTTATGAGGGGTCTTCACCATATCTCACACAGTGGCACAGTGAATAGAGCACCAACCTTGGAGTCAGGAGGACCTGAGTTCAAATGTGGCCTCAGACACATACTAGCTTCATGACCTTGGGCAAGTCACTTAACCCCAATTGCCCTGCCTTCCCTCCTCCAAAAAAATAAAAAATACTTAGAGCCTAAAAAAAAGTACTGCCATCTTTCTCACAGAACTGGTGCCAGGAAAGCACTTTCTTGTGGTGCTAATTTAAAAAAAAAAAAGTTGTAAGGATGTGTACGAGATCCAAAGAGAGAAGAAGCAGAAAATATGTCAGTGGGGAAAAAAAGAGGGACTGCTCATCACTCACACTGAGCATAAAACATCACTATTCCTTATCCACTGTGGCTGCTGGGCCTTTTTTTTTTTTAATGGTTCTGGGCACAGGGCTAGTTTTCTAGGAAATCTGGTCAGATAAACACTGTCATTCCTAGAAGAGATGAGTCAATCAATTGCCCCATTGCTCCACTAACATTTCCAGTGACTTTCCCAGACCAAAACACGCTTCCCTGTGAAGAGGTTGTTGGGGGGGGATGGCAATAGGTTTTACAGGGGCTCTGAGGACCAGAGTCCCTGCTCGGCACTCTGGAATGAATTCAGTAGGCACAAGCAATCTTGAAGTCAGGATTGTAAAAGTTTATTGTCACACTTTACAGCAGGCAGAGGTTCTTAGGGAACCTGAAAACTTAAAGAAGTCACAGGTTTAGTTTTAAGTAAATCAGAAGTCAATTATGCTAACTAGGTGAGTAAGGGTGGGATTAGGGAGGAGTTAAGGAGTGGTCAGTGCTTAAAGGGACATGCACTTTTAATATCAACTGCACAGCCATATTGCCCATAATTCACTGGGAAATGGAGGGGGGGCCTACCTGGAGGTGTGGTTTTAGGCTTGAAACATCACTAAGTCAGTTAGTGGTCAGGGCTGACTGAGAAGTGCCTAGTCTGCCACCCATCAGTGTCATGTTTGACAAGATGGATGTTGGGAACCAAGGCTAACGGAGACTCAGTATGTGTTTAATTGGCTAAGGGGTTAACCTATAGATAGTGAATTGAAGGATTCATAGATGCAGCTGCCCATGATACTAAGGGGAGATAACATTTGCCTAAGCTAAAATGTTTATAGAGGTTTAGTGAAGGATTCATAGGTGTAGCTTGTTATTGTTCCAAGCAGAGATAAACAGTTCATGAGTTGTTGCTGGGCAGAGTGCTGGCAGGGGGAAGGGGCAGAGTTAATGCTCTGAGAAATGTGATTTTACAGACTGGTTTTACATATTGATTGATGTTACAAATATAGACACTCCAAACACCCCATCAAGGTTACCCCTAAAGAGGGTTAGGGTTGCTTTGGAGACCCCAAAATATCAACACGCCGGGTCCTTCCAAATGAATTCGACTCAAGTCTTCACAGCCAAAGAAAAGTAAAATTTATTAAAAGTTCGCTTGCATTAGACACAGAGTAAGTCTGTGCTAGGTCATTCTATGTTGCTCTCACTATTCCATGGTGCTCTCACAAACATGAAGACAGGATGGGGTCTCATATACAGAAAGTTGTGGGAGGAATCTGGGGTTGGTCTAGCGCAGGAATTTGGGAAGGGTCTTCAGGAGGAGTTAATGAGGTCAATGAGTGATTAAGGGTGGGAAGTAGCTTGAGACTAGGCCAGTTTAAGGGTGGATCTTGATAGGTGGGAAGTCTAGTAGCAGAGGGTGGGAAGTCTAGTAATAGAGGCATGGGCTCAGCCACAGTGCACAGTGTAAGGCTTATTGCCTCATGCAAACGCCTCATCAAATAGGATGATTTAATCAAGAGTCCAAGGGAGGTTCCCAGAGCCTGTACCTCAAGGACAATCAGGAGCCCAGAGCCCATACCTCATCCCCTGGACCTTATGCCCTAATGTGTTTGGTCTTCTCCCATTAGAATGGAGGTCCAGAAAGGCATGGGGCAATCTTGCTTTTTTGTATTTCTGTGCCTGTGTTTGGGTAAATAAATACCTGGATGAAGGCAAATACATAATAGATGCTTTTTCATTCATTCATTCATCCATTCATTCACTCTTTCTGTGACCTGAGAAATAAGGTGGCTGGGAGAGCTGAAAGACACAAGTATCTTTTTATCTTCTGGGGGGGGCCTCCCCCCCAAAAAAGTCCTATTTGAAACATGTGGCCTTTACATGACACTGAAGGAATAAAACCCCATCTCACCACCATCACTAGTGAACCATCACTTGTGATAAAGAGGAAAAATAAAGCAAATCATCTTATACAGTGACATCTGACAAACATATGTCTTTGTATCTTTTGTGCTGCTGGTTTTCATATTATCACAGAACCCTATTGTGGGAAGGAGGAAAGAAACTGTTTAATGCACATAGATTAATCTGGAGCCAAGAAAACAGCATGCTGCCCCCACCCACAGAACCACTGCTTCAGAGAAAATACAGATTTTGTTTACACATCCCACCCCCCCAGCCCCAAATTTTCAAACTGGAAAAGAACACAGGCAATCAAGTCTCAGAATTTTACAGGTTAGGAAACTGAAATTTAGTGCGCAAATGATTTGGGATCCCAGAAGTTGAAAGGGCCTTGGAGATTATCTAAACCAAGATTCTTATTTTGTAGATGAGGGAACTGAGGACCAAAGAGAATTGACTTTCCCAAGGACAAAGAGAGAGACAGACAGAAAGTTAGAGACAGAAACAGAGAGAGAGAGAAAAATAGAGAGAGAGAGCAAGAGAGAGCACCCTAGGTCCTGAAATCACTTCTGCCCATTATTATTACCATGACAGTGGTTGTTTATAATTATAAATATAGTAATAACAATAATAGCAATAGTATCTCACATTTACTTAGTGCTTTGATGTTTTTAGATGCATTATCTCATCTTATCCTCACAATCACCCTGTGTTGAGGTATAGGGTTTAGGGGTGCTCAGGACCCCCAAATACCAACATTCCTGGTCCTGCTGAATGAATTCGACTTAAGTCTTCTCTCAGCCAAAGAAAAGCAAAGTTTATGAAAGGTTGCCATAATGGTTAAACTCTTAAGAAGCCTAGATGGTGCTTGTATTGCAAAAGGGGCCGGAATGATCTAACACACAGTGAGTCTGTGCTAGATAATATACCGAAAGGTTGTGGGAGGAATCTAAGGGTGGTCTAGAAGAGGGGTTTGGGGAAGGTCTTCAGGAGGAGTTAAATGAGGTCAGACTCCAGTAATGAGATTAAAGGTGGGAAATAGCTGGAGGCCACCTGGAGATGGCAGACAATGGAGGGTTAGACTAGTTTAAGGGTAACAGATTTGGGCAGAGATATTTTGGGAGGATCAAGGGGGGTGGCGGGGGTAGCTGGACAATTGGGGGCTATGCTAGTAACCCGAGATTTGGGCTGAGCTATAATGAAAGGCTTATGGCCTCAAGCAAATGCTTCATCCAATGGGAAGATTCAAGGAGAGCTCAAGGGGGTTCCCAGAGCCTGTACCTCATCACCTGTAAAGGAGATGTTTTTATTAATCCCATTTTGTAGGTGAGAAAAAAAGTATGTAGAGGTAGTGACTTGCCCAGGGTACAATGGTTACTAAGTGTGTACCTGTGTACCAATCATGACTTACCTCTACCATATCCCACGGAATGTTGGGGAGGATTGAGCTCTGGTTTAGTATTTGAAAAATCTTTATTGACGGAAAGAAGACTGCCAGGTTGCACAACAGGCCTGTCCCTCCTCCCAGGATGAAGTTCTTCCAGATCACCCTCTTACATCTTCCTCCCACCCCCTCCCAATCACCAGTCCATAATAATTGACTTTGCCCTTTGTTCCTTTTTCTTGATATGCAGATCATCTCACCCCACGGCCTAAGGAGAGTTGCTTGGAAGACAGCCAAAGCAATTCTGAATAATGTATTAGACACTATGACCTTTGTATAGACACATTATGCCTTATGTTTAGGGCATCCCCAAGTCATGTTTTCAGGGCTGTTCTGCATTGAAATCATCCATTTCAGGTCATTCTTGTTGACATATGATTTTTATATAAAAGAATATGCATTCTTGTCAGCTTAGTTCCCCATAAGAATTCTTTTAATATAAAATTTACGTTTTTAGAAATTTTAATGTACTAATCGTCAACAAACAGGCATTGTGCATGACAGAGTAAATAAGCCACCAGACTTGGAGTCAGAAAACCCTGGATTCAAATTCTGCTTTAGATGTTTACTATCTTTGTGACTCTGGGAAAATTGTTTAACTTGTATGCCTCAGTTTCCTCATCTATAAAAATGAAACAGTTTGACTCTATAGTTTTTAAGTTTGGTTCCAGCTCTAACTTATGCATGAATTGTAGTGTCTTGCAACAAATATTTCAGTATTGAAAGAACAAAGAGGGTTAGATATGAATCTTATAAACTTCTGTCAGGGTTTTTTTTTTTGTAAGTGTATATTTAAAGTAGTAACAAAATAGTAACAAAATTGCAGCTAGGTGGTACAGTGGATAGAGATCTACACCCAGAGTGAGGAAGACCTGAATTCAGATTTTACCTCAGACACTTATTAGTTGTGTGACCCTGGGCAAGTCACTTAACCCTGTTTGCCTCGGTTTCCTCATCTGTAAAATGAGCTGGAGAAGGAAATGGCAAGCCATTCATTATCTTTGCCAAGAAAACCCCAAATAGGGTCATGAAGAGTTGAGTATGACTAAAAGTGAATGAAAAACAAAATTATCCCATCCATGTCCCTTTATGTACTATTCTTTAAAATGTCTTCTATTTTATCAAAGCTCCTTTTTTCTTTCTTTCTTTTTATTTGCACTTCTATCACTACCAAATGGGAAACCTGCTCTGGGAGCCCAATTGAATTCTCCTGGAATCTTCCCACTTGATCTGGCATTTGCCTGAGGCTATAAACTTATCATTATCTCTATGTCCAATCTCAGTTACCCCAGGATTGCCTTCAGCTGCTGCCCACCCTAACTCCCATTCTATTGGTTCCTGTAGTCTGACCTCTAGTCACCCCAGTTTCATCTAGATCCTCCTTAGACTCCTCCTCAAGCTCCTCCCTGGACCCCTCCTCCCATCACCCCAGACTACTAGACCACCCCTAGATCCCTCCTAGTCTTTCTGTAGATAAGATCCATGTTGCCTCATTGAAGGTGCTCAGATTCAATTTAACTGACATTCAGTCTGGCCTGCTTGTCAATACAAACCTCACAAAAGGCTCACATTCCTGAAGTCTAACCAAAGGTAAGATATCTTAAGTCTGACCAACATGGTGGATCTTTAATAAATTTTGTATTTCTTTGGCAGAAAGAAGCCTTGAGTCGAATTCATTCACTCAGGATCCAGCGCATTGGTAGTTTGGGGTCCTGAATGATGGGGTTCAGGCTCTGGGCACCCCCTTGAAACTTGATGAGGCATCTGCCTGAGGCCATAAACCTTTCATTATGGCTAGGCCTTGTTATCCTTAACCTAGCCTAGCCCTCCATGGTCTGTCATCTGCAGGTAGCTTTCAGTTATTTCCCACCCTTAATCCCATTCCTGGAGTCCAACCTCAGTTTCTAAAGATCCTCCTTATAGACTCCTCCTCAAGACCCTCCCCAAACCCCTTCCCTAGACCACCTGTAGATCCCTCCCACAATCTTTCTGTGTCTAAGATCCATCTTGCCTCCAGGAAGGTGCTGAGACTCAGTCTAGCACAGACTCAATCTGTGTCAGATTGTTTTGGCCTGCTTGTCCGTACAAGCATCACAGACACTTAGGCTCCTTAAGAGTCTACCCATTATGGAGAACCTGTAATAAATTTTGTTTTACTTTGGCTGAGAGACTTGAGTCAAATTCATTCAGCAGGACCCAGCGTGTTGATATTTTGGGGTCTCACTGAGCACCCCTAAACCTCAACAAACTCAACATTTTGGTTCCCTAAGTGGGAAAACTGCTTATCTCAAGTCCTTTTCCAGCCAAGACTGGAAGGTTTATCAGCCTCCCCCTCTCCCTATCCCCTCTTCTCAAACTTCAAGCACCTTGGAGATGCTTTTCAGGCCTGACCTCTCAGGTCCCATCAATTCAGACAACTGGGAGACTGTCTCACACTCAGCCTTATGCTTTCAGGTTCTCGGTCCAGTGGTTATTTTTGAGGCCATGGACCTGGGCACACCTTCTGAAGCATGGAGGACAAGAACAGATGCCCTATCCAGAAGTGTATCCCCCCACAGCAGTCTCTTTGGTTTCTTCCCCTCTGATTCCTGTTGGGGTTTAAAATGTTGAGGTTTAGGAGTGCTAGAGACCCCAAAATGCTGACACGCTGGATCTTGTCCAAATGAATTTGACCCAAACCTTCTTTCAAAGTTTATTAAAGATGCCCCATATTGGTCAGACTCTTAAGGAGCCTAAGCATTTGTTGATGTTTGTATTGACAAGCAGGCTAGATTGAATCTCAGTTAGATTGAATCCGAGCACCTTCATGGAGGCAAGATGGATCTTATATACAAAAAGACTATGGGGGATCTAGGGGTGGTCTAGTGGTCTGGGGTGATGGGAGGAGGGGTCCAGGGAGGAGCTTGAGGAGGAGTCTAAGGAGGATCTAGATGGAACTGGGGTGACTAGAGGTGAGACTACAGGAACCAAGAGAATGGAATTTTGATGGGATCAAGGGTGGAAAAGAGCTAGGTTAAGGGTAACAGATTTAGGCATGAAAAAGTCAGATTGAGTGGGAAAATTCAGGAAGAATTCAAGGTAGGGCTTTCCCAGGGTCTGTGGACAAATGGGACTCAAGTTCTTTTGGGGTAAAGGAAAAAGGTCTCAGTTAGGCCCATACCCCATCATTTACCCTGTCACACAGATGGGACTCACATTCTTTTGGGGTAAAATGAAGAGGTCTCAGCTTGGGCCCATACCCCATCATTACCCTTCCTCAAGTGCCAGTTGATCTTTCCCCTTGCCAGCAAGATCCCCTGGCCTTGCAGTCTAATTCAGATCAGCCAGTACTCCCCAGCCCCTCCCTCACTAGAAGTAGGATTTCCTATCTCCCTCCTCACAAGCTCCTTCTGGGTTTTTTCCGCTGAGGAAAGTGCATGCCTCACCTAGTGGGACAATTAAAGATCATGTTCCATTCTCCATTTCAGATTTCACCCAGGTTAAAGAGAAACTGGGGAGATACTCAGAAGACCCCACTAAGTTTACTGAAGATTTTAGGGATGTATCCCCACAATTCAAGATTTCTTGGGGTGATTTACATATTTTCTTCTCCACCTGTTATACCACTGAGGAGAAGAGGAGAATCTGGGAACAAGCCCCAAAATCTGGGAACCATTTGGCTAGCAATGACCCCACAACATATCCTCCTGGAAGAGTTGCTATTTCCATTAGTGACCTAGGGGAAAGAGAGATCATATGGTAATTTGCCTGTTAGAAGGCCTAAGAACAGGGAGAAAAAGAAAACCCTGCCCTCTTCCAAGACCAACTGGTAAAGTAGTGGCAGCAATCCTTGGCATGTATGTCATTAATCAGTCTCCTCCAGATATTAAGAGGAAACTGCAGAAATTGGCAATGGTACCCAAACACCTCAGGCCCAATTACTGTAGACATCCTTTGGAGTATTTAACAATAGAGACTTAATCAAAGCAGAGGAAGGACAACAAAGAGAAAGGGCTAGAGACAGAGAACATGCTCAATTCTTGGCTGCTGCCATGGCCAGGAAAAGACCGAAGGAGTACCCCTCCAGAGTACCCCCTCAGAGGAAACCTGATGATTTGGGCGGTGGGGAAATCTGCTTTCGATGCCATAAGGAGGGTCACTGGTCCAAGGAATGCCCCTCCAGGGTGCCCTCCCCTCCCCAGGGAACCCCAGGAACCTACCCTTGTGGGTCTGTGCTCATGTGAACAGGAGGGACATTGGAGGAAGTATTGTCCCCAAGATTGGAAAAAGTGGTGGAACCACTCCCCAGTACCCTGTCCTCCAGTATTCTCAAGACTGGGAATGACAGGGAGCCTGAGGCTTGGCAGTGCTCCCACTTTCTCCATTTCTCTTGCTCAGCCCTGGGCAAAATTCAAGGCTGAAGGTAAGGTTACCCACCTTATCATGGTTACATTCTCTGTTTTAACCAACTACTCTGGCCCTCCTCCTTCCCCCCCACCTCAACTGGTCCAATCACGGGCATCAAAGGGGAAACAAGGGGATGTCTCCAATTATATCCAGTCCCCTGCCTACTTGATCTGTTGTTTGAATGATCCTTCCTTATGCTCTCCTCTTAACCCTGTCCCCTTGTTGGGAAGGGACCTGATGGAGAAATTGGAAAGCCAATTTTCTCTACTTAAACCTCCCATCTCCCTTTTCCTTCTATTCACCGGACCTATTCATGTTTCCCTGGAAGTGTGGGAAATAGTTGAGTCCATTGGGATAAAAAAATTCTGGGAGTTCTACTTCTGCCACCCCAGCCATAGTTCTCCTCTGAGATCCTAATCCTACAGTGTTCCCCCATCAGCATCAATATCCAAGTAAGCCCAAGGCCTGGGAGGGACTATAACCCTTAATTGCTACTCAAGGCCCTGAGTCACTCCCTCTGGAGTGGAGACCCCGAACATGCTAAAACTTTTGAAACTTTGAAAATTAACTTGACCACCACTCCAGCATTCTTAGCTCCACCCAATCTAGAAAAACCTTTCCCTCTTGTATGTTGATGAAAGGAGAGGACAGGCTTTGGGAGTCCTAACCCAGCCCACCCAAACCCCACATAGTCCTCTCCTCATAAGGAATAAGTACAATCAGATAATACAAATCAGTACAATGACCACCTCATAGCAGCACTTTTCAAATAAGCATAGATATTAGCTTGACCCATAATAAGGCCCCCAGCATGGAATCATGTGATTTGGAAATTGTCCTTATAACTATATCGAATCAAATGATTCTCCTGCTTTAATATTTTAAGACCATAACCAATCTATCTTCAAGATTCAGCTCTTAACTACTGCAGGAAGTTTTTCCCATTTATTTCCTCCTACCTCACTTCCCGCAATACAACTTGATACCCTCAAACTGAGATTCCTTTTTTGCATGTTGTTTCTCCCATTAGAATGCAAATTCCTTGAAGGCAGGGACTGAGCTTTTTTCTTTCTTTCCATCCCCAGGGCTTAGCACTGTTCCTGACACATAGTATAAATATTTAATAAATGTATATTGACTGAAATAGAGACTATTACATTTCTCCTGTTTGATTGCCATTTGCCAAATGTACCTGGACTTTTATCTTTTATGGGTGCTATAATAAACTCAGTTGATTAGCAAATTCTCCACTAAACTTTGAACTGATGGGCAGTGCCTTTTTCTTCTTACAAAAGTAACTTTCTATAAAAGTACAGCTGAAAGATAAGTCTCAACTTTTTCTTTTCCCCACACTTCATCCCATCAAGACAAAATCTGCTTTATTTTTTTTGTGACTTTTTTTTAATGCTTTATTAACTTCTGATTTACATCATTCGTTTCCTCCAGATTTTGAGTTACAAATTTCCTCCCCGTTTTTCCCCTGCCAACCGCCCCAAAATAGCAGTCCCACAGGATATCCCCTCCTCCAATCTGCTCTCTCCCATCTTTTCTCCCATACCCCTTTCAACTTTTCCAGTGGATCTCTATGCCTCAGTGCCTGTATATCTTATTTCCCAATTACATGTAAGATGGTATTAATAATAGTATATATATACATATATATTTGAATATTTGATTTTAAAACTTTCAATTCCAGATTCATTCCCTTCCTCCCTTGTCACCCACCCTTACTGGGAAGATAAGCAGTTCAGTATAGGTTGTACATGTGTGGCTAATGCAAAACAATAACATAGAAGATATATTGTAAAAGACAGACTATATTTCCCTTCTTCCTATCCCACCTCCCACTTGTTCTATTCTCTACTTTGATCCTGTCCCTTTTCAAAACTGGGTTCTTCCAACTTCCCTCCCCCACAACCTGCCCTCCCCTCCATCATCCCCCCTCTCATCCCCTTCCCCCCCTATTCTCCTGGAGGGTGAGATACCCTATTTAGTGCGTATTTCACTCCCTGCTCAAACCA
This sequence comes from Petaurus breviceps papuanus, assembly GCF_028583685.1. Taxonomy (NCBI): domain Eukaryota; kingdom Metazoa; phylum Chordata; class Mammalia; order Diprotodontia; family Petauridae; genus Petaurus; species Petaurus breviceps. The sequence goes on from NW_027185616.1 coordinate 20,455,702, forward strand.
GATTCAATGGGAATAAGGTTGACCCGTTCCCTTTTGCCTTCCTATTCTTCCCCTCCATTGTAACCATTTTCCCTTGCCTCTTCTGTATGAGATAGTTTACCCCAATTTGTCTCTCCCCATCTCCTCTTATTATATTCCTCTCACCTCTTAATTTCACCTTTTAAGTATCATCCCTTCCTGTTAAATTGGTCCCGTGCCCTCTATCTATGTATACCTGTAAACATTTATACACACGTTCACATATGTATTCATATGCCCATATACCCTCATATATAGACATATATATATATATATATATGTTTCTAATCCCTTCAACTACTGAGAAAAGTTTCATAAGTTACAATTATTGTTTTTCCATGTAGGAATGTTAATATTTCAACTTTGATAAGTTCTTTATGATTTCTTTTCCCTGTTTACCTTCTCATGCTTCTCTTGCTTCTTGTATCTGAATGTCAAATTTTCTATTCAACTCTGGTTTTTTCAGCAAGAATGCTTGACAGCCCTCTATTCCACTGAATGACCATATTTTCCCCTGAAACATGACACTCAGTTTTGCTGGGTAGGTGACTCTTGGTTTTAATCTCAGCTCCTTTGACCTCCAGAATATCACATTCCAAGCCCTTGGATCCCTCAGTGTAGAAGCTGCCAGATCCTGGGTTATTCTGATTGTGTTTCCACAATATTCAAATTGTTTCTTCCTGGCTGCTTGTAATATTCTCTCCTTAATCTGGGAATTCCAGAACCTGGCTATAATATTCCTAGGAGTTTTCTTTTTGGGATCTTTTTCAGGAGGTGATCAGCGGATTCTTTCGACCTCTATTTTGCCCTCTGGTACTAAAACATCACGGCAGTTTTCTTTGAGAACTTCCTGGAGGATGCTTTCTAGGTTCTTACTTTGGTCATGGCTTTCAGGTAGTCTAATAATTTTTAAGTTATCTCTCCTGGATCTATTTTCCAGGTCAGTGGTTTTTCCCATGAGATATTTCACATTGCCTTCTATTCTTTCATTTGTTTGGATCTGTTTAACAGCATCTTGATTTCTCATAAAGTCATTAGCTTCCATTTGCTCCAATCTAATTCTGAAGCAATGATTCTCCTCATTGGGCTTTTGAGATTCTTTTTCCATCTGGAAAATTCGGCTTTTTAAGGCATTCTTCTCCTCATTGCCTTTTTGAGCCTCCTTTGCCATTTGAGTCAGTCTGTTTTTTAAGGTATTATTTTCCTCAGTCAGGCTGTTGATGACTCTCATTTCATAATTTTCTTGCATTGTTCTCATTTCTCTTCTCAATTTTTCCTCCACTTCTCTTATCTGCTTCTTAAGATCCTCTATGGCCTGTAACCAGATTGTATTTTCCTTTGAAGGTTTTGGTGCAGGAGTTCTGACTTCACTGTTTTCCTCCTGTTCCATGCTTTGCTCCTTTTTGTCCCCCAAATAGGAGTCTAATGTTGGAATCTTCTGTCTGCTTTGTTTCCTTTGCCTTCTCATTTTGCCACTCAATTACTTGTCTTTTGGGCTTTTTGCCACAGTAGGCTCTGCCACCAGACAGGGGAGCTTTTGTCCCAAATGATGGGGTTTTCTCAGCTGCCGGAGGTATTAGATGGGTGCCCTCTCTGAGGTCTCCACGTGTTCTGGCAAGCTAGACACACACCCTAGGACCTCCACCCTAGACTGCAATCCAGATCCAAGCAGGTTAAAGCAAGAGTGATTACCCCTCAGACTGGTGCTTGGTCCGCCTACACTCTGTAAGCCAGGAGCTGAAGGTGCCACATGGCACTGGCTGCATACTGCACTGACCTCTCACTTTGTCCTTCGCATCTATGTGTTGATAAATCTGGAAACTGCCACTGCTGCTGCTGCTGATTTGGAGTCCCTCTGGCTGGTGGCTGGTCAGGACAGCCCTGGGGCTAAAGCCTTGGCCTGAGGCTAGCCTTGGCTCCCAGAGCACTGCTCTGGATTCCTGCTGGCCTTCCGGGCTGTCCTCAGTGGGAGGTTAGCTTCTCTGTGTCATTTTGTGGATTCTGCAGCTCCAGAGTTTGTTTAGAGTCCCCTTTTTACATGGATTGGGGAAGGTGGAAGCCAGTCATGCTTCTACTCCACCATCTTGGCTCCGCTCCCCCCAAATCTGCTTTACTAAAGAGATTATATCCTGCCATCCGTGTTTTTTGGTGGGAGGAAAAAATAAAACCCAATCAGAGGATCCCAGTAGTTGAGGCCAGGCCAGAGCAGCCTCTCCACTGCCCAGCCTACCTAAGCTCTACATGGGACACTGGAGCTGCAAGACAGAGAAAGGGGAGAGGTTGCGTTTGTCCCTATGCCTTTCATCATGTGCCCTTCTGTCACCTGTTTTGCTGGGCACAGCTCTGGCTAGAATATTGGGGGAATGGAAGAAGAAATTAATATAATGCATCATGAAGAACTTAGGAAAGTAAGAACCAAACAAGTCCTTGTTAGTCATAAGGTGGCTAGGAAAACATAGATGAATCATACAAGATGGGAATTAAACCTGTAACTTCACTGAAACAATGAACTCTCAGGTAAGGGAAAAAAACTAGGTCTTCTAGCTTTGAAGTCAGCTTTCTCCATTGTACTTTTGTTACCTCTGTACACAAATTATAGCATCATAAATTCAGAGATGGAATGGGCATTTAGAAGTTAAATAGTCCAAACCTACCATTTTATAGATGCGTAAACTGAGGCCCAGAGAAACTGAGACCCAGACTTGCCAAAGTTTGTAAGGTTCGGATCCTACCAGGTTCTCTGACTCAAAATTCATCACTCTTTCCCCTATGCTATGATGTTTCTCTCAACCTGGATAAGTTTCACCAATGGATACCAGGCCCATTCCCACCCCCAGCCCCTAAAAAAAATCTTCCCAGGGGCAGCCAGGTAGCACAGCAAGTAAGAGCACTGGCTCCAGTGTTGGGATGACCTGGAGATCAAATCCTGTGCTCAGACACTTAGCACCCACCCAGAAACACCTGGCCGTGTAACCTTGAGCAAGTTACTTAACCCTGATTGCTTATAAAAAAAAAAAAAATCTTCCCTTGAACTCTCAGTTGCTTAGCAAACTCCAAAAATAAATCTAACTTTGTACTTTATGAAGTTAGGCTGTGGTGTGCTAGTAATTGTTTAACAACCAGCTCTTCTATATTGCAAGACAGAATTTAAGGTTTAATTTGCATTATTAACATTTTTTCCATCACTTTCATAAGTCCAGATAATCAACAAAACAGTCAATCAAGGCCTGATCTGTAGCATTTGCTAATTTCCACGCCATCAATGTTCACATTGAAATTTTAACAGTTGTATATGAGCTGTCTCCAGTACATGCCTGAATTAGGGGTAACATTGCCTTAATCTACTTAATGTAGGGGCAGCATTCTACAGTGGAAAGAGACCCGGGTTTGGAGGCAGAGCGCCTGGCTTTGCTTCCTTGCTTTTTCTCTTACTATATGGTGTGACCTCTAGCATATCATTTGATCTGCTTAGACTTTGGTTTCATCTTCTATAAAGTGAAGGGACCTAGCCTAGATAACCTCTCAGATCCCTTCCAGCTCTAAAACAATGATCCTATTCATTCTCACTTTATCTTCCTTTCCTTTTTTTTTTTTTTTGAGGAAGAAAGGCAGGGCAATTGGGGTGAAGTGACTTGCCCAAGGTCACACAGTTGTGTGTTAAGTGTCTGAGGTCAGATTTGAACTCAGGTCCTCCTGACTCCAGGGCTGGTGTTGTAGTCACTGAGCCACCTAGCTGCCCCTTCACTTTATCTTCCATGGAACCCTGTTCTAGGTAGAAGACAGCTGTTGATCATTAGTGCAAAACTGAGAGACATAACAGGGTCAATTTTAAATTTCTCCTCCACTGGCTTAAAAAAACAAACAAACACATGTTTGAGGTCATTTCCACATTTCAGATGTGAAGATGCTTTTCAAAAGCCATGTTTTCCCCATTGTTATTTACATTAAATGTCACTGTAACCTACCTCCCATGGAAATTCCACCTACCCTACAGGCACCAAGGCACTCAGATACAGGTGTCTTTATCTTTCAGCTGTTGGTGTATAACAGCAGCTGACCAAATGTTTGGAATACATCATGTCCTGTTCTGCTAAACTGTGCAAAGAATTAGCCATGAGGACCCACGCCTAACATTGAGATGTAATATGACCTGGGGAGTGGCTAGATACATATTGAGTAATGGCCTTCAGGAGCCAGAGGCAAGAAAAAGACAGCAGAATCAACATCAAAGAACCTAGTACTCTTGTGCAAAAGCATGCTGGGAATGTTCTTCCACTGTCACTTAGCTTCCCTGATTTCCTTCAAAACTCAAGTGGAATCTTCCCTTTGCAGAGGCCTTTCCCAGTCCCTCCCAAGCAAGGTTTCCCAATTTGTTTGATGTCTTGGACACCTTTTGGCAGCCTAGTGAAGTCTGCGGAACAGTTCTTAGAATAAAGATTTTTTAAATGCATAAAATAAAATATATAGGGTTGCAAAAGAAGCTAAGATTAGTGGGGAAATTTTTTTTCCCCATCCAAGTTCATGATCCATATGATGCCAGATCAGATTCATAGATCCCTTGAGGTCTGTGGATCCACTTTATAAGAACTGGCTCACCAGAGATGATTGTTAAAATTTTAAAGCATGCATTTTCACCTCTAAAAATGGCAAATGCTACAATTTAGGATTTATTTTTGTTGTTGATGATGATTGTCTAGACTTAAAGAAATGGGTAAAATTTCAATACTGTAGATTTAAGTTAAAAGTACATGTTGAACCTCCTCATACTCCCTTCACTCTGAGACTGCTTTCCATTTACTCTGTAGATATCTTGTATATACCTAGCATGTACTTTACATGTTGTCTCTCCCAATAGAATATAAGCACCCTTTTTACATTTCTTTTTTTTATTTTTGGAAGGGGGAGGGCAGGGCAATTGGGGTTAAGTGACTTGCCCAAGGTCACACAGCTAATAAGTGTTAAGTGTCTGAGGCCAGATTTGAACTCAGGTCCTCCTGACTCCAGAGCCAGTGCTCTATTGACTGTGCCACCTAACTGCCCCTTTACATTTCTTTGTATCTCCAGCAGTTAGAGTAATGCCAGATGATCAATAAATCCTTCTCAAAAGGAGTAGACTTGGAATCTCTGGCTCTTTCACCTCTCAGCTCAAATGCCGCCCCTATAGGAGGCCTTCCCAGATTACCCCAGTTGGTAGCAGTTTACTCCTTCTCATCCAGGGAAATAAATGACTTAGTAATTTTGTAAATGTTCTATGTTGACATTTCTTATAAGAACGTATTGTGGGTTCGGTTCTAGACCACTGCAAAAAAGCAAATATTGCAATAAAGAGAGTCAAATGAATTTTTTTTAGTTTTCCAGTGGATATAAAAGTTATGCTTACACTATACTATTATCAAGTGTACAATCGTATTATGTCTAAAAAAAACCAATGTACATATTTTAATTTAAAATTACTTTATTGCTAAAGAAATTGCTCACCATCATCTGAGCCTTCAGTGATTGGTAATCTTTTTTGCTGGTAGAGGGTTTTCCTCGATGTTGATGGCTGCTGACTGATCAGGGTGGCGGTTGCTGAAGGTTGGGATGACTGTGGCAATTTCTTTAAAATAAGAACAATGAAGTTTGAGGCATTGAGTGACTCTTCCTTTAGAGTTATTAATTGGCCTAATTTCAGTATCATTGTATCTAAGGGAATAGGGAGACCTGTGGAGAGGGAGAGAGATGGGGGAACAGCTGGTATGTGGAGAAGTCAGAATACACACAACATTTATTCATTAAGTTCACCATCTTATATGGGCATCATTTGTGATGCCCCAAAACAATTACAATAGTAACATCAAAGATCTGATTTGAGTCCAATTTTTTATTTTTTATTTTTTTATTTTTAAGCAATTGGGGTTAAGTAACTTGCTCAAGGTTACACCGCCAGTTATTTTATGTGGGTGCCAAGTATCTAAGTCTGGAACCGGTCATGGGTCTCCTGACCCCGAGGCCGGCGCTCTTACTTGCTGCACCACCTGGCCGCCCCAAATAGTTCAATTTTTTTTTTTTTACCTTTTGGAGGGCAATTGGGGTTAAGCAACTTGCCCAAGGTTACACAGCTAATGTGTGTGTGTGTGTGTGTGTGTGTGTGTGTGTGTGAAATATCTGAGGCTGGAACCGAACTCGGGTCCTCCTGACTCTGAGACCAGCGCTTTACTAACTGCACCACCTAGCTGCCCCTTGAGTCCAATTCTTAAGGTGAATACCTGAAATCATATGAACTTTTGGTATATAGGAGATTGGCACATTAAAGTAGTACTATACTATAATTGCTGAATCAAGCTCTAACTCAAAGTTACATTCTATTTTTCCATTTTTTATTCCTATCAATTGGTTCTCATACAAACTTATAGGCTGCCCATAAGCAGATGCTTGTATTTTCAATGATATGGAAAACAAGAAGAAGAGGGGAAGGGATGGTTTGTGAGAGAGTTGGAGGCAACCCTGTTAAATGTAGGCAGAATCAATGCAAATTTGAACTAAAACATTTCGTTTCAGGAAAGTCAGTGTTGGACAAAAATAAAGTATACGACCTACAGACTTAACACATCGGTGAGAAGTAAGAATGGTGACTCTATAGCTGCATATAGGCACTAGGATTACAATTTGAAACACTGAAAATCCTGGTAATACTCCAAATCAAATAAAAAGGTCTAAGTAAAAATGAGAATGCCCATGATGGAGACAGAGTTGACTACTGAGTAAAGGTAACTTTGGGTTAAATTCACACACAAGTCCAAGTTCAAGACGCGTCATGGTTGCATGATCCTGGATGAGTGACAACCTCTCAGTGCCCCTAAAACCACTTTTTTTTTTAAGTTTTTAAATTTATTTTAAACTTAAATATGAAATAAGAAAAGAAAAAAAACATCACCATGTACAACAGAAGATAAGAGAGGATTCAATATAAAGTAGTGAATTTCCATTTCAAGAAAATCTCTATAATAAAAACTACACATTGTTTTCAAAACTGCCTAGTTTTTCTTTGCTTCCTTATAGATTTTCTTTGGTTTTCTGCTGTGCACTTCTTACTTTATCTCTCCCCATCCAGAAGGCTATAATTTGTACATAGATATCTATAAACATACACATATACACTGATACACATATATGTAAGACCATATGGTGCTTATTTCTACTTGTCCTCTGTTTCTCTGAAGGTAGATAGCATCTTCTTTCATAAATCCAAGTCTTTGCATGTTTTTCTAAATCAACCAGCTGATTTCCACAGCAATATTCCAACCCAATCCCATTCTGAGAGATTATTTATGAAAGATTCCCACTCCACCCCCCCCCCAATTTTCTTCATTCCTTCTATTCTTTGCTGTATAGGTTTAATTTATACAAGAAAATTTTAATTTTGATAAGGCTTTGTTCTCTAGGTGCCAGAAAGTCTTAGGAAGAGTCAGTTAAATCCTTTCATATGCAGTCACATTACAAAGGATGCTCCAAAGCCCCAATGTCAAGTACATCTGCACAGGAACTGACCACCTAAGAATCAAATATTTTGGTTTTAAACAACTAAAGTCTTGGGGTAGAGCCCATTGGTCTCAAAACTCAAACAACATCCTTTTAAGTGTAACCCATATCAAAAGACCCAAGGAGCAAGTTTAACAAAAAGCCATTGTGAAGGGCCCAGAGGGCACATAGTCTGAGTGCTGAATCTGGCCTCTTTGGCTCCCCATACCCAGCTGTCCCCAGGACTTCTTTGTAGAGTTGACCTAGAAGTGTTTGCACTTCACTAAGGTCAAACATCTGCCTCTGGATGTCAGGTCTTTCCTGGGGTTTTCTTAGGTTGTCTTTCCCAAAATCAAAATCTTTTCCAGAGTCTCATCTTCTCATTATGTGTCCAAACTATTAAAGCTTCAGCTTCAGTATTTGATCTTCCGATGAGTAGTATGAATTAATTTCTTTATAAATATTGACTGTTTTGATCTCCTTGCTGTCCAGCTGACTCTCAAAAGTCTTCTCTAGCACCACAATTTGAAAGCATTGATTCTATGGCTCTTAGCTTTCATTTTAGTCTAACTCTCACAGCCATTCATTACTTCTGGAAAAACCATGTCTTTAACTATATAGAGTTTTGTTGGCAAGGTGATGTCTCTGCTTTTTAGTATGCTGTCCAGATTTGCCATAGTTTTCCTTCCAAGGATAACTTCACAATTGAGTCACTGTCTGCAATAACCTTTGAATCCAAGAATATGAAATCTGACACTGCTTCCATTTCTTCTCCCTTTATTTACCAGGAAGTGATGGGACCAGTTGCCAAGACCTTAGTTTTTTTATGTTAAACTCTAAGCCAGCTTTCACACTCTCTGGTCTCACCTTTTTGCCATCAGAATGGCATCATCTGCATATGAGATTGTTGATGTTTTTCCTGGCTTTTGATTCATCCAGTCTGGCATTTCACATGAAGCACTATGCATATCACTTAAATCAAAAAGGTGACAATATACAACTTTGTCATACTTCTTTTTCAGTTGTTCCGTGTTCAGTTCCAATTGTTGCATACATACAAATTCATATATAAAAGTGACCGATATAATGACCATGTTTAAGAACATATGCAACATTCTGTACTTGCAGTCCCCTGTCTCTCTGCTGAGAGGAAGGAAATATGTTTCATTATCTATCCTCTGGAGAGAAGCATTACACAGTATTTATCACCTGCTGCTGGCACATTGATACCTGCTTTAAATATCACTGCCTGGGGCGGCCAGGTAGCACAGCAAGTAAGAGCACCGGCTCCAGTGTTGAGAAGACCTGGAGATCGAATCCCGGCCTCAGACACCTAGCACCCACCCAGAAACACCTGGCCGTGTAACCTTGAGCAAGTTACTTAACCCAGATTGCTTTATAAAAAAAAAAAATATCACTGCCTGGAAATCATTTCATCACAATAATCACCAACTGGATGAGAGCTTTGCTGTTTAGAGTAGCAGCAGTAGCAGGGTCTGCTGAGACATAAATATTGTCTGAAGAAGACTGGTCTTTTCCTCACTGGGGACCTGAGGATGACATTCAGGATAATGTCCATAGTTGGTCTCTCGAGCTGATAACTTGAGAGGGCGTTGTTTCCCTGGGTAATCCAAAAGGATCCTGTTACCTAGAATCCTGAGGGAATTGTTACCTTGACAGCCATAGGCCACACTGCACATACCCATAACTCCCTTGTTTTGTGTGTATGATTTTCTAATCTAAACTGCATCTCTTCACAGAAATGACTGCTGAGTTTTTGTTTAAATATGTTTAAAGCAGAGTTTTGCCCATGAGAAGGCTGAAGTGGTTTCTGTGTATATAGGCTCCCTCCATCTCATTTACCATGGGTGGGGCAGTACTCTCGGATAATATTGGAGGCTCTCTGTATGCTCCCTCTTAGGTTTCAGCTTGGCAAACATTTGGAGAGGCAGCTGGGCCAGGGTGATCCCTAAAATGGCTTGGAAGTCAGGTAAGTGATTTTTTAAAACAATTTCTTCCTCATCAGGAGTGATTATTATAGAGGGGGGAAAAACAAACCACAGATATTTTCAGTAAAGATTTACAGGTAACAGTCACTTCAATGGAGTCTACAAAGTAATATTTACTGTGGGTATACTGTGTGCCAGAGGCAGCACAGCATAGCGGGTAAAGTACTGAATTGTGAGTCAGGAAGACATGAGTTCAAATCTTGGATCTGGTCACTATGGACAAGTCTTTTAAGTCTTGGGCAATTAAAAAACCCCCCACCATAGTTTATAGTTAGGTTAAAATCTAGCAGAGAATGTCTTCTATTCAGCATTGTCTTCTATATAGTTATAGTAATAATGTACCTCATTCTAGACTATGCAGTATGGTATACTATGTAAGTGTATGAGTATTTTGGCAGATAAGTATCTGGGGTATTGTGTTCAGTTATGGGTACCACTGGTTTTTGGGTTTTTTTGTTTTGTTTTTCAGAGAGGGGAAGGCAAGGCAATTGGGGTTAAGTGACTTGCCCAAGGTCACACAGGTAGTAAGGGCGTCCAGTGTCTGAGGCTGGATTTGAACTCAGGTCCTCCTGACTCCAGGGCCAGTGGAGTCAGGACCACTACTCCACTTAGCTGCCCCAGCACCATAGTTTTTAAGGACATTGATAAACTGGAGAGCATTCAAAGGAGAGCAATCAGGATGATTGTGAGGGGCCTTGAGTTCCTTTTGAATTCCAAGTAATTGAAAGAAATATGTAGAGCAGCAATTTTGTAGTGGCAGGTAATTGGATAGGCAGCAGGTGTCCATCAACTGGAGAATAGCTGAACAAACTGTTATATATGAAAGTGACGTAATACTGTTGTGCTAAAAGATGATGATGGAGACGGTTTAAGTATGAACTGATACAAAGTGAAGTGAGCGGAACCAGGAGAACAATTTATAAACAGCAGCAATTTTGTAAAGACTGATGACTTTGAAAGACCTAGGAACTCTTGTCAACACAATGACCCACAACAATCCCAGGTGACTCATAATAAAACCTGCTATCCACCTTCTGATAGAGGTGATAGACTCAGAGTCCTGCACATTGAGACATTTGGGGGGAATATGGGCAATGCAGAAATTTGTTTGTCTTGACTATATACTGTATATAACATGTAATGTTTTATTTTTCTGGCTTCCTTAATGTGGGGGAAGGAGGGAGGGAGGTAAAACGAAGAAAATGTGGACCTGAAAATAAAATAAAGAATTAATGAAATCAATAAGTATATATTAAGTAACCACTATGTACCAGGTGTTATCCTAAGTCAGAGGTTCCCAAACTTATTTGGCCTACCACCCTCTTTTAAAAAAGATTACTCAAGACCCCTCCTCCAGAAATGTACTTTAAAAAAACCCTTCAATGTTCTCTTTAAAATTTGCATCATTTCAAAAAAATATAAAGTATATACTTAAAAAAAAAAGACACATCAGGGGTGGCCAGGTGGCTCAGAGAGTAAGAGCACTGGCTCCAGTGTCGGGATGACCTGGGGATCAAATCCGGCTCAGATACTCAGCACCACACCCAGAAATAACTGGCCGTGTAACCTCGAGCAAGTTACTTAACCCTGATTGCTTTAAAAAAAAAAAAAGACACATCTTAAATTTAATAATTTATTTTAAATTTGTAGGTTTTTTTCCTGCATTGAAATTTTGATGCTTCAAAATTGCATCATGTAACCCTATAGTATGGTATTGTTCTCGACAATGTGCAACAAGCTTGCCTGCCAATATTTGCTTGTTAAGACCTGTCCCTGGACTTGACCACTGATTGGTCATAACTTGCATTTTGTTTATTTATTTGGAAAACAATCTAATCACTACCACTCTAACTCTGTTACACAACAGATGAAACATGTATGAATGGTTTTTCAAAATTTTCTTCTCTTCTCTTCTTTCCTTATGCTTCCACTAGTCCCTTCTTTTTATTGAATGGCCCCCAACAGCACCCAAGGCTACTACTGCCTCCCTGGATCATTCTAGCACCACCCCAACCCCCCGAGGGCCATACAGCCTACTTTGGGAAGCTCTGACATCTAAGTACTTGGGATGCAAAAAAAAAAAAAAAAAGCAAAAACAAAAACAAAACAAAAGTTCTCCTCAAGGAACTCTCAGACTAATGGTGTGTGTGTGTGTTGATTCAAAGAACTATGTACAAACAAGATATATAGAGGGTAAATTGGATATAATCTCAGAGAGAAGTCCCAAAGATTAAGGAGAAGTGAAAAAGGTTTCTTGCTGAAAGTAGAATGTTTAGTCTGGGGAAGAGAAGATTTGGGGGTGGAAGGATTGGGGGAGGGAGACAATAGCTGCCTTGAAATATTTGAACGGCTGTCATGTGATGGAGGAAGGTTTAGACTTGTTCCTTTGGTCCCATGAAGCAGACCAGAAACAAAGGGTGGAAGTTACAAAGAGACCAATTTAGGCCTGAGGTCTGGAGAAACTTCATAACAATTAGAGCTATTCTTCCAAAGCAAAACAGGCTGGCTGCCTAAGGAGGGGGTGGGCTCCAGCGCCTTTAAGATCTTCAAGAAGAAACTGGGTGACTATTTGTAAGGTATGTGACAGTGGGGATTCCTTTTGTTTGGACTTGGACTAGACTGCCACTAAGATCCCTTCCAACTCTCAAATTCTGTAATTATGTATCTTTATTTTCCAAATTTGAGATTTCATTGGATTAGGGAACTCCCCACAGTGATGCAGACTGACACTTGTTGGGCAAATTGATGGTCTTTGGGAGTTTCCTGTGGAACTGGGAGATTAATGACTTGCCCGGGGTCCTACATCTACAATGCTTCAATATGGGAGTTACAAATTGTATATAAAAAAGTTATAATCCTTCCCCAGAAGTAATTCCCACTTCAGTAAGACAGATTCTACACAGAACCATGGAAGATTAGTATATATCTAAGGGCTAACTTATGCACAACAGACTCAAATGTTGTAGAAATTCAGAGGTATAAAATCATTCAAGTATGAATTGGTTAACCAACAAACCTTTATGCTAAGGCACTCTGTTTGGCCCTGGAGATACACAGACAAAAATGGAAACTATGGTCTCTGGGGAAGCTTACAGTTTACCAAGGGAAACAGTGTGTATAGAGAGAAGATTTCTGGGAGGATGCGTGACAGTTTGAAACAAGGGTTCCCAACCCTTTTCAGATTCTCAGTTTTCAGGAAATCTTCCTGTACATATTCCATATTCTATATGAAAGGAAATAAATTCTAGAATTTACCATTCACGTGAATATAAGAAATTAAATAGATTCACTAACCTTTTATACAGAAAACTCAATTTAGCATATAACATTTCCCCCCACTAACTACTACTTCTTTTAGAATATTTTGATATGATAATATAGTTATTTATTAATTATACTCTGTTGATAAGTTTCTCATGCCCCGTGGGAACTATGTACACCCAGGTTGGAAACTCTGAAGGTAAAGATTTTGACTTGTGAGGCAGCATGGTACAGTGGAAAGTGAAGAGAATTTGAAGTTAGAGAACCTGGGTTTAAATCATACGTCTGGTATTAACTGTGTGACCCTGTGTGACCCTGAGTAGTCACTTGACATCCAGCCAGGTAGCTTAGTAGACAAAGTGCTAGACTTGGAGTTAAGAAAGTCCAACGTCAAATTCTAGCTGTGTGACCATGAATAAGTCACTTAATCTCTGCCTTGGTTTCCTCATTGGTAGAAAATGTAGGGGCGGCCAAGTAGCACAGCAAGTAGGAGCACCGGCTCCAGTGTTGAGAAGACCTGGAGATCGAATCCTGGGCTCAGACACTTAGCACCCACACAGAAACACCTGGCCGTGTAACCTTGAGCAAGTTACTTAACCCCAATTGCTTAGGGGCAGCTAGGTGGCTCAGCAAGTAAGAGCACCGGCTCCAGTGTTGGGATGACCTGGATCAAATCTGGGCTCAGATACTCAGCACCACACCCAGAAATAATAATAACTGGCCGTGTAACCTTGAGCAAGTTACTTAACCCCAATTGCTTTAAAAAAAAAAAAAAAGAAAGAAAAAAAGCACCTACCTCTCAGGGTTGCTGTGAAAATAAAATGCTATTAAACTTATAGAATGGGGGCGGCTAGGTGGCACAGTGAATAGAGCACCAGCCCTGGAGTCAGGAGGACCTGAGTTCAAATCCTGCCTCAGACACTTGACACACTTACTAGCCGTGTGACTTTGGGCAAGTCACTTAACCCCCAGTTGCACTCCAAAAAGCAAAAAACAAACAAACAAACAAAAACTTATAGAATGCTTTGCAAACATTAAAGTGCTATAGAAATGTTAGTTATTATTATAATTATTATTTATTCAGTAATTTTCCACTTTGTTCAGGGAACTGAGTGGAGGGTACTGTCATAGCATCTTATTAATTCTTACAAAGGCCTAAAAATGCTGAATGGGAACATCACAAGTTGAGAACAGCAAATAGATAAGTATGACTTTATTGTGGTGTTTATAGAGGGCAATAATATACCTAGAAATACAGGTAAGTTGTGACAAATTTGAAATGCCAGCATTTATATTTGACCCTAGAGGTAACGGGGCTAATGGAGTTTGTTGCATAGGAGAAGGAAATTTTCAGAAAAATTGTTTTGGCACCTTTTTGGGAGATAGATTGGAATTTACCTGTTATCCCCTGGCATTATCTTAAAGAACATTTCTTTGGTGTCCAGTCACTTAATCAATCAACAAACTTTTTTTTGGTAAAATAGTTTTTTTACAATTACATGTAAAAACGATGTAACATTAATTTTTAAAATTTTTGAGTTTCAACTTCTCTCCTCCCCTCATTGAGAAGGCAAGCAATTTGATATGTTATACGTGAACAGTCATGCAAAACATATATCCATGTTAGTCATTGTGAAAGAAAACATATCATACCAAAAAACAAAACAAAGAAACAAAAAAGAAAACATATCAGAAAAAAAGAAAGATAAGAAAGTAAAAAGTATATCTTGATCTGCATTCAGACTCCACCATTTTTTCTCTGGAGGTGGATTGCATTTTTCATCTTAAGTTCTTCAGAATTGTCTAATCAACAAACATTTACTAAGGTCCTGCTTATGTACCAGGCAATTGCTAAGTGCTAGAGTAGGAAGCTCTTTCATTTACAACAGCTGGAAACTTTGCAAGATGTAGATTAGAAAACCTCTGCCTCACTGCACAACATGCTTCCCAGCTTGTGGGAGACACCATGCTCACATTTTGGACTCGCCTGGCGGAAAACTTGTAAAAAATAATTTGCACAGTTAAGTTGCTCCAAATCTGTGTGAATCATAGTGGTTGTTGTACATTCTTCGTTTTTTAAAAAATTAATTTATTTTTAGTTTACAAGACAGCGTGCAATCTGACATAGGGTCTACATATACATTCATATTAAGCATTTTCACATTAGTCATGTTGTAAAGAAGTATCATAACCAATGAAATGAACCATGAGAAAGAAGAAACAAAACAAAAAAGAGAAAGTAAGTAGCATGCTTCTATCTGCTTTCAGACTCCATAATTCTTTCTCTGGATGCAGATAGCATTTTCTATTATGAACCTTTTGGACTTGTCTTAGAACTCTGAATTGCTGAGAAGAACCAAGCCTATCTTTATTTTTTTTTTTATCTTTTTGGAGCGGGGAAGGCAGGGCAATTGGGGTTAAGTGGCTTGTCCAAGGTCACACAGCTAGTTAAATGTCCAATGTCTGAGGTCGCATTTGAACTCAGATCCTCCTGACTCCAGGACCTGTGCTCTATTCATTACGCCACATAGCTGCCCCAAAGAGCCACGCCTATCAAAGTTAGTCATCACACAATGTGACTGTAACTGTGTACAACGTTCTCCTGGTTTGTTTCCCTCACTCAGCATCAGCTCATCTAAATCTTTCCAGGTTTTCATTCTTCATTTTCAAAGAACACCAATGGCATCATGCTATTGGAGTCAAGGTACAATGTGTATAGGTAATGTCTTTACTTGCAAGTGACTTGGATTTAAATGAGGCAGAATTGCCCAAAGTTGTCAGTCTCACTATGTCTTCCATAGTCATCAAAGTCCAGTGGCAAGATAAAAGTCCAGAAGACTCTAAGTGCCTCAGGATGCACATACAGTTAAAGCCAGGAGTAAAGAACCCTATAACTTCTACTAAAGACTAATAAAAGACAGTACAGATATAGAAAGGCACACTTCCCTCTACAGCTAGAATTGCTTCGTCATTTCCAGTTAGAGGTCTGAATGAGAAAGGTTGTTGTGAGAAACAAGGAATTAGTACTATGCTAAACAATAACAACTGGCCCATTGTGTGTGCCCAGTAAGTACCGAACAGTAGAATTATAGTTTAGAGATTATTATTTACACTTAAGTCATTGTGCTTCTTATGTATTGGGTAAGAGTGGGAGTATTTATGACAGAAACAAAATGATACACTTCCATTATATTTGAGAGAACTTCTTTGGAATATCATTGTCATGATACTTTTTCCTGTGTCCATAGATTGGGCAGTCTTAGAGAGCTGCTTGGGGCACTGAGAGGTCAGGTGGCTTGTTCGGGGGTTCACAGTTAGTATGTGTCAGAGGCAAGATTTGAACCTGCAGACCCAGATTCATTAGTAAAATGACCTGGAACATATAGGTTCTTTTCCTTTTGTATTAACAGCTCTCTTTGCAGTTGCAAAGAACTGGAAATTTCAGGGATGCTTGTCAATTGAAGAATGGCTAAACAAATTGTAGTATATGATTGTGATGGAATACTACTGTCCTATAAGAAATGATGAGCTCAATGATATTAGAAAAGCATGGATAGACTTGCACAAAATAATGAGGAGCTAAATGAGCAGAACCAAGAGAACACTGCATACAGTAACAGCAATATTGTTTTAACAACAACTTTGAGCAAATAACTCATTTTGACTATTAATACCTAAATTGAGTGCAAGGAACATATGAAGGAAAATGCAATCTGCATCCAGAGAAAGAACATATTTGTGTCTCTGGGGGAAGGGGAGGGATAGAAAAAAAGTAACTTAACTTTATATATTTAAAAGGAATAGAAAGTTGCACACACTAGATTTGCAGCTTCCTGTACAATTATCTTTTTAAAAATTATTATTATACTATATTATGGAAATGCTTGTTTTGTTCCACAAATTGAAAATAAAATAAACATCTTTTTAATTACTTAGGTTATTTAGTGCTCTCTCATTTACCTTATTGTAATTTTGTACACTATTCTGGTTTGCTCTGCATCTAACTGATTGCATTTTGCATACAAAAATGCTGCTTTTCTTGTCTATTGTGTTTGAAAGGACAAAAATAGAAGCTGAATTTCAAAAGTTGAATCATTGAAACATTCTTTAAAAAATCAAAGTAAGAAAGGGATATCCCTTCACGTGAGCAATGATTGACATTACCCTGTTTGTGCCAACCAACTCTTTTTTTTTTATTCTGGGTTCGTGCTGTTTTCTTTGTTCAGAATTTTAATGTAATCTGCAAAACAACATTTTGAGAAGTTTTCACTTTTAAAACCAAACACTGAAAACCTCAAGTCAATTGAAAGAGAAGATGGGGGGCGGCCAGGTGGCTCAGCAAGTAAGAGCACCTACTCTGGTGTCAGGATGACTTGGATCAAATCCGGGCTCAGATACTCAGCACCACACCCAGAAATAACTGGCCATGTAACCTTGAGCAAGTTACTTAACCCTGATTGCTTAAAAAAAAAAAAAAAAGAGAGAGAAGTCACAAGGGTGTTACTGTGACATACAGTAACATACATACAGCATAGAGCCAAGGATGCCAAGTTCTTGTTTCTAGGCACACTGATCAGTTCTCCTGTACTCCCACTGGAACTAGGACATCAGGAAAAGCCACCATTCCTCTTTATTTCTCTCTCCTAGAGAGACAAAGAGCCATTTTGTTTGCCTCCTTGGTGACAGGCAGCTATGGTTCTCTGAGGCACTGACATTGATATTACCCAGTTATATTCACCTGCACCCTAGAATAACAGGAAGAGCCAAATTACATCCTAAATAGGGCACCTGGCATGATAAGAAAGTTGTTTTCTTTACCAACCAGAGTCAGAATGATAGTTCAAAAGGCTAAGACAGTTTCTAATTAAGGAGATCAGTGAGAAGTGGTATTCGGACACTGACTCTTGAGAGAAAATTACTAAAGAGTTTGCAACCAAGACCATAAATGTAACGGGGTACTTTGAGGGCCTTGGTCCATTTGGGGTTATGCAGGTCTCCGTTGGAAGTGAACCCTCCATTCAACTTACTGTTAGTATAAAGGTCCTATACATCACTCTAGCTATTGGCACCTTGAAGTAGAAAAATAGCAATAGCACATTAAGCTTACCATTCTGTGGGGTAGGCCCTAGTTATTATTATCCTCATTTTACAGATGAGGAAAACTAGGCCTAAAGAGGTGAGATGATTTGCTAATGTCAGGTCAGGATTCTCCAGGGAGGTCACCACCTTCCATCAGCAGCTTTCCTAGGTTTGGATTCCTAGGCCCCACCCAGGATGGATCAGCAGAAATCTCATCACCCCGCATACTGACTTAGTCTTTTATATTCCGCACCTTAACCCCTGGTAGCCTCTCCCTACAGACTGGAGGATGGAGCATGGAGTACCAAATTCCTCCCAAAAAGCCTTCCTTTATGGAGGACGATGAACATTCAGAACTTTCTAGGTAATTCTCCTATTTCTATCAGTCATGCTGCTTGGTTTGGACTCCGTTAGACGTCAGGTCCACCCCCTGCCTCCTCTCCTCACCTTACCCCTCCCCCTTCAGCTTCTTTTTGTGTGTGCTTTTCCTCATTAGACTCACTGTGGGGAGAGATTGCCCTTTTTTGTATCCTCAGCACTGTGTCTGGCACATTTGTTAAGTCCTGTCTTTACTCATTCATGGGGTTTTCATGGCAGAGATACTGGAGTGATTTGCCATTTCCTTCTCCAGTTCATTTTACAGATGAGGAAACCAAGGCAAATATGCTTAAGTGACTTGCCCAGAGTCACACAGTGGGTAATATCTGAGGCCATGTTTGAACTCAGGAAGATGAGTCCTCCTGACTCCAGGTGGTGCACTCTAGCCCTATACTACCTAGCTGCCCCTGCAGAGAGGTTTTTGTTTTCCAGTTGTTTCAGTCATGTCTGACTTTGTGAATCAGGGAGTTATTGGCTTATTGAAGAGAGTGAGTACATGGACAGACCTACACTCTAAGAGAATCTGAGTGCGGAGTGGGAAGTTGGATTGGAGGAGGGGAGAGACTTGAGGCCGGGGAACTGAAAGAAGCCTATTGCAAAGAGTCTGGGGTGAGATGATGAGGGCTTACACCAAGGTGATAGCAGTGTTTGGAGAAAAGGGGGCATATTCAATGACATTGAGATTAAGATATCTATGAGACATCCAGTTTAAGACTGGAGATGAGAGAGGTTGTTGTTCAGTCATTTGGGTCTTTGGGACCCAATTTGGGATTTTCTTGGCAAAGATACTGGAATGGCTTGCCATCTCCTTCTCCAGTTCATTTAACAGATGAGGAAACTGAGGTAAACAGTTCCATTGACTTGAGCAGGGTCACACAGCTAAGTGTCTGGGGCTGAATTTGAATTCAAGTCTTCCTCACTCCAAGCTCAGCTCTGTATATGAAGAGCTCTGTTACCCACTAAGAGGGTGAGCATTGCTCTAGAGACCCCAAAATACCAACACTCCAGGTCCCTTCCATTTGTTATCTAACTGTTCTCCCTTTTGGGTTTTCTATGACTTTAAGTAGCCCCAATCTCCAGGTTGTACTGCAGCAAGGACACTCCTTTTCATTGCCAAGAGGTTTGGGGAGATACTTATTGGCATGTTCAGTGAGAGCAGTCCTGACAGCTCCTGAGTTGCAAATTTGGGTAATTAAATGCTGTTCTGGGTCCACCAGGATGTCAGAGGTTAGGAAGGGCCTCCCTACATGTGTTCAAAGGGACTAAGCTTGATATTTTCCCGAGGTGTGATTCAGAGTCTGAGCAGCCCAATGGGGAGATGCTTAACCCAATCTTCTCAGGTTTCTATGCATAGCTTAGTAAGGACCCACTTAAGGGTATGGGTCATTTTCTCTACTTTACCAGAGGATTTTGGATTCCAGGCTGAGTGGAGGTGGTGATTGATTTTAAGTGTCTTTGCCACTGCCTGGGTTATCTGTGAAATAAAAGCTGGACCATTGTCGCTCTGTAAGGAGCCAGGCAAGCCAAAACGAGGTATGATTTCCTTTAATAGGAGCTTTGATGCCTCCTGAGCCTTTTCAGCTTTGCAATGGCAAGCTTCTACCCAATTAGTGAAGGTGTCAACAAAAAACAAAAGAAATTTGAAACCCCTACATGGGGGCATATGTGTAAAATATATCTGCCAGTCTTCACCTGGGTAGGTACCCTTCCTCTGAACAGGTTTTAAAAGGGGAGGAGGTTTGACTGCCCCCTGCCCCTTCAGGATTCACCTGAGCACAGGTTGGTCAGGCCTGACAGACTTGTCTGATGGTTTCTCCTAGCTTACTGCCAGTAAAAATGGGCTTTATCAGAGACTGGAGGGCATTCTTTCCTATGTGTGTGGCTTGGTATAAGCTAAAAAAAAGCTTCTATTGCCTTTCCTCTGGAATGAGAAGTTGTCCTGAGGGTGTTTGAAACCACTCAGAGGAGGAAAAAGAGTATCCCCTTTCCTTGGCAAATGCCTGTTCCTGAGAGCTGTATGAAGGTGTAAAGGAATCAGGGAGCTGTGGGAGTAGAGGGGCCAGTATAGTCAACTGGAGGGCAGCATTCTTTGCTGCAGTGTCTGCCAGGTGATTTCCCACAGCCCTGATCAGCTTCTCCTTTCTGGTGGCCTTTGCAAAAGACAACAGCTACCTCAGAGGGCTTTTGAAAAGCTTGGAGATGTGAAATCTCCTGTGTGTGTTTAATAGGGGAATTTTTTGCTATGAGATATCCCCTTTCTTTCCAAATTGCTCCATGGAAAGCATATTTTGAGTCAGTGAAAATGTTTACTTGTTTATTTTCCCCTAGCTCTAGGGCTCTGGTGAGTGCTATCAATTCTGCCATCTGGGCAGAGGTTCTAGGGGGCAGGGGTTTGGCCTCTATGGTTTGGTAGAAGCTGACCACTGAATATCCACTTTTCCTGACCCCTTGTTCAATAAAGCTTGAATCATCTGTGTACCAGACTGCTTCGGGGTTCGGGAGAGGAGAATCTTTCAAATCAGTTCCACTGGTATAAACACAGTCCAAGGTCTTCTCACAATTATGAACCAGGACATCTGAGAGGGTACTGTCTGGGAGGAGGGTTGCTGGGTTAAGTGTGCAGCACACCCGAAGGGTTAGGTCAGGGGTATCTAAGAACAAGGCTTGATATTTGGTGAGCCTGCCACTAGTCAGCCACTGATGGCCCTTTGCTTCCAGGATGCTCTGAACTCGATGGGGAGTTAGAACTTCCAGGGGCTGACCAGGTGTAAGTGTATAGTCTTCTTCAATTAGAATGGCTATAGCAGCTACTTCCCTGAGGTATGCAGGCCATCCTGCAGCCACAGAGTCTAAGTGTTTTGAAAAATAGGCAACTGGCCTGGGGTCAGGTCCTAAGGACTGCACTCGAAGGGCCTGTCCTCTCCTTTCATCTACATACAGAGTGAAAGGATTTCCTAGATCAGGTAGGGCTAATGCTGGCGTGGTAGTCAGTTTAGCCTTTAGTCTCAAAAGCTTTGGTCTGATCAGGACCCCACTCTAGAGGGAGTGAGTCAGGGCCTTGAGTAGAAGCATAGAGAGGCTTAGCAATAAGGCTGAAATTTGGGATCCAGAACCTACAAAACCCAGCTATTCCTAGAAAAGTTCGAAGTGATTTTTTAGTGGCTGGAACAGGTATAAGTATATCCTTTTCCTCTCAGAGGTTCAGGAGCGAGAGGTAGGAGTTAGTTCATAGCCCAGATACTTTATAGACTGGTGTGTTATCTGGACTTTATTCAAACAGACCCTAGAGCTTTGACTACCCAAGAAATTAAAGGCTTCTCCAGCAGCCAAAGAGGCCTCCTGGGTGGGGCTACAAATAAGGATATCATCCACATATTGGATTAAGCTGCTATCAGTTAATTTCAGATCCCTTAAATCCCTTCCCAAAGCTTGGCCAAATAAATGTGGGCTATCCCGAAACCCTTGGGGCAAGACTGTCCATGTCAGCTGACATGGACTAGTTTCCCCAGGAAGTATCCATTCAAATGCAAAAATACATTGCGAGTCTGTGTGCAGAGAAAAAGGCATCTTTGAGATCTAGGGTGGAAAACCATTGGGTGCCCCCAGGGATCTGATTAAGTATTGTATATGGGTTGAGGACAATGGGGTGTATAGGGATGACAGCTTTGTTAACAGCCCTGAGATCTTGAACCAGTAGGTCATCTCTATTAGGCTTTTTTACAGGAAGAATCGGGGTGTTACATGGAGATTGGCAAGGGACAAGGACTTTATATTTTAAGAATTTTTCAATTAGTGGTTGTAGTCCTTCCCAGGCCTCAGGCTTGATTGGATATGGATGTCAATGGGGGAACACATTAGGATCTTGGAGGCGAACAGTAACTGGGGTGGCATGAGTAGCTCTCCCAGGAATTCCCTGATTCCAGACAACTGGCTCAACTGCCTCCCACACTTCTGGGGGAACTTGGGGAGATCTGGGAGGCTTAACTAGAGAAAATTGGCTTCCCAATTTCACCAACAGGTCCCTTCCCAACAAGGGTACAGGAGAAGAGGAGAGCATAAGGAAGGAGGATTCAAACAACAGATCCTCAAGTAGGCAGGGGACTGGGTATGTCTGGAGACATCCCGTAGTTTTCCCTTCCATGCTCCTGACCTGATTGGTCAAGGGGAGGGTAGAACCAATTGGTTAGAACAGAGAACTTAGCTATAATGAAGTTCGTAACCTTACCTTCAGCCTGATGCTTGCCCAGAGTTCAGTGAGGGAAATGGAGAATGTGGAATGTGGGAGTGCTGTCAAGCCTCAGGCTTCCCCATCATTCCAAGTCTTGATAAGACTGGAGGACAGGGTACTGGGAGGTGGCTCTACCACTTTTACCTCAGTGACCATCCTTCCTCCAACGTCCCGCCTGGTCAGATGGGCACGGTTCTATAGGAGTTGGTTCCTGGGGCTCCCTCTGGGGGGGGGGTACCCTGGAGGGGCACTCCTTGAACCAGTGACCCTCCTTGTGGCATCAAAAGCAGGTTGTCCCCCCACCCAAGTGACTGGGCTTCCTCCAAGGGGTCCCCTGGAAGGGCTTTTCCTGGCCATGGCAGCAGCCAAGAATTGAGCATGTTCTCTGTCTCTGGTTCATTCCCTTCATTCTTTCTCCTTTGCTGCAACCAGATCTATGTTATTAAAGACTCCAAAGGCCATCTCCAGTAATTGGCCTGAGGTGTTTGGGGTCCCATTGCCAATTTCTGCAGTTTCCTCCTAATATCTAGGGCAGATTGACAAATAAAATACATGTTAAGGATTGCTGCCCCTTGTATAGAGTCAGGATATAAATTTATATACTTTTTAATAGCTTCTATAAGTCTATCTAAGAAAAAGGCAGGGTTTTCTTGATTTGTTTGAGAAATTTCTCTAACTTTCTGATAATTTACTTGTTTTTGAAATGCAGTTCTTAGGCCTTCCAATAGGCAAAATACCATATGGTCTCTCTTTTCTCTGTCCTCCGGGATCTGATAATCCAATCCTGGGTCACTAGTGGGAACTGCAGCTGTTCCTGGGGGGTATTTTCTGGTGTCATTGCTAGCCAAACAATCCCCAAATTTTGGGGCTTGTTCCCAGATTCTCCTTTTTTCAGTGGAATAACAGGTAGAGAAGAGGATATGCAAATCACCCCAAGAGAGCTCAAATTGCAGGGATAAGTCCTGAAAGCCTTCAGTAAACTTTGTTGGGTTTTCAGAGAATTTACCCAACTTTTCTTTGATTTGATTGAGATCTGAAATGGAGAATGGGACATGCACTCTAGTTGTCCCACCTGATGAGAGAGCTGCTTCCCTTAAGGAAAAATGTTCTGAAGGTTCTATGGGGACAGAGGCTGTGATAGTAATGGCAATTAAAGATTGCCCTGTATTGGCTTGGTTTTCAAACTGATTGTGTTAAAACCCAGAGCTTGTTAATCCCACCTGTGGGATGGACTTGTTGATGTGAAAAGAGAATCCTGAACTGGGAGGAGCTGGTGACATAGATTTGGAGAGACACAAGAGAAAGGCAGAAGAACTTTTTAGAAGCAGCACCCTCGTGGTGGAAGAGAGAGAGACTGAGAGAATTGCTGGGGGCCACTTTGAATCGCCCTGGACTTTTGAGACCTGCCCCCGGAACTGCCAAGGACTGAGGAGACATGGATGTTTTGCTGGTACTTTGTCTGTCTGTTTTGATGTTGTTTTGCCAGATTTGTCCACTGGTGAAAGACAGTCCTTTTGTTGAAGAAGTCCTGGAACCTGGCTGTTGGCTAAGAGCTCCTGAGACTGTCCTGCAGACAGAGAGTGAATACTGTCCACTGGTGAAGGACAGTGCTGTTGTTGCAGGGGTCTGGGAACCTTTCTGTTGGTTCAGAGCTACTGAGACTGTCCTGCAGACAGAGAGTGAATACTGTCTACTGGTGAAGGACAGTGCTGTTGTTGCAGGGGTCTGGGAACCTTTCTGTTGGTTCAGAAACCCTGAAGAAGGATTTTCTTGTTGTATGTTTACAGAAATCCTGGGAGAGGGTTTTGCTAATGTTTTCAGGGGTTCTAGGACTGTTCTACAGGCAGAGGATGAATTAATGAAGGGACTGGCAATGTATCTTGTGGCCTTGCTGAGCCTTGTCTCCCCAGGAACTAAGATTGCTGAGAACTTGCCTCATGTCAAGATGAAGAAAAGACCTCCATTTGGGTATTAAGTGCTGTGCTTAAACTTGATGTAACTCTGGGGTAGATTCAATTGTGATCCAGGGGTGGGGAACTTTTGACCTTTTTGTGTTCTATGGTTGAACAAATGAATGTACTTTACTTAGATTGGAAACTAATCTCCATTTGAGAAGAGGGGTTTTGTGATGGACTAAATGAAGGTACAGCCTAGGGGTGGAGTAGTATTTAGAACAGGGACTTTGTAATTGATTGAATGAATGGAAGGTCCTGGGGTGGGGTAGTCCTTGGAGATTATTTAATCACCCTTAGTAAATGCTGTATTTTGAATGATGCCATGTTTTGATTTTCTCTGTTCTTGGTTGGTCACTGAATAAAATGGAGAGCGCCTATGCTGGTATTTTGAACCTTGGGAAGTTGCCTTTGTTTGGCATTACATTACAGAGGCTTGGGAAGGGAGACTGGAAGTCCCACTTTCTGTGAGAGAGTGACTGGGGGGTGCTGGCTGAACCGGATCAGACTGTAAGACTGGAGGATCTGGCTGGCAAGGGGGCAAGTCAGTGGGCACCTGAGGAGTGGAACCATCAGAAGAGGAGATACCTCAGGGTAGGGCCTGAGGGCTGAGTGGGTGTTGCCTCATGGGGAGGGGCCACAGAGGGAGGCACTTCAGCCTGACCAGTGGCTGGGACCTGAGCAGGGGTCCTTTTTTTAATGTGCCACCTAGCTGGATTAATATATCCCATTTACTCTGTGGCAAGTGATGAGATCACCAAAGAAAACAGTATGGAGGCAGAAAATAGGACCCAGGATGGAGCCTTGAGAGGCACCTAAGGCTAGCAGGTAATTCCATCAATTATAGACAAAATTTTGAATGATTTTAACATAAGACATTCTTTGAGGACAGACTTTAAGGCTTTATTTTCCTCAATGGAGTTAAATGCCTAAAAAAAATGCCCTGAAGGATCATTCAATCAGTGAATCAAGTATTTATTAAGTGACTACTACTCTGCAAATACTGTTATAAGTCTTGGAGGGATGCAAAAATACAATGAAACCATCCCTGCCTTCAAGGAGATAATATTCTATTAGGGGAAATATCATGCACACATTTATTTGGGAGGAAAACACTCAAGAGGTTATATGGATTTGTGCTACTTGTATGAATTATAATAATCAGGCACTAAAATTTTATTCTAGTGACTTTTCATAGTGAAGAAGAGGTGACCCTGGTTCACCTCTTTGCAGGCCCTAGAGAAAAGGCTTCAGGTACTTCCAAAGACACTCTACAACAGCCATCTGAGGACCAAGCTATCTAAGTTCACAGGAGGTTGGCTATTGGTTAATGCAATTTTTTTTTGCACTTTTTGGAGGGGGGAAGGTAGGGCAGTTGGGGTTAAGTGACTTGCCCAAGGTCACCTGGCTATTTTTTGTGTTAAGTGTGTGAGATCATATTTGAACTCAGGTCCTCCTGACTCCAAGGCCCACGGCTCTATTTACTGTGCCACCTACCAGCCCCTAATGCATTTTTTTTAAACTACAGAAACTCAAGCAGGTTTTGAATCTGAACCCAGGAAGGAATTCTCACATCGATAAAAGTACGAATACTTGATTTATTAAAATATTATTATTAAAAAAATAAATTACTGCTCTTTTAGTAGTGGTTTTCAAACTTTTTTGTCTGTTCAGACCTTGGGGGTAGGAGAAAAAGCTGAAGGTCCCATTGGTTACCAGCCAGTTTGTCACTGGGGGAGGGATAATACTTTTATGAGAACAAATTAAAGCAAATGATATTTTACTAACGTGTTAGGTATATAAAATGACTGATTATTTGTAAATATGAATAACTCAACAACTGTTGGCCAACATTTTGAGAATTTCTGCCCTAAAGAATCATCCCTTTGAGAAAAAGAACCCTTTCCCCTTAAGAATGCCCAGAGACAGTTACTAAGAAAAAACTCAAAGACTTTATCCTTCGTGACCCTGGGCAAATCATTTAACCTCTCTGAGCCTCAGTTTCCACTCCTTTAAAATGGAGGCAATAAAACCTGGAGCACCTACCTCACAGGACTGTTCTGAGTCTCAAAATACATTGTGTAAAGCCCTTTGCAATGTATTATTACTACTACGAGGTTTTCCATGGGTACTAATAAAGGCAAAAGAGAAGAAACACCTGGTTGGTAGAGAATGCTTTTATCATTGTAATAGTTTCTGGCTCCTGTGGTTGGGCCAGCACAGATTCAATGAAGTGATTAAGCACCGCGTGCTGAGCTCAATCTCATCCCACACCTATTGTCCCAGAGCAAGGAACCGGTATTTCCAGCAGAGCGAGATCTGGGGATCCCCGGGCTGGGATGGGGGTGGGGATAGGCGAAGCGAAAACTAGGGGAATGGGTTAATTTTCTCCTAAATCTCCGGCCCCCTCCCTCCCACCGCCGTGGGCACCGCCGGCCGGCGGGCATTTGTCCACTGGGCAGCCAGCCTCTGCAGCGCTTCCTTGCCATTGTGGGGGGAGGGGTGTGTGTGTGTGTGGGGGCGGACATCTCCAGCTCTCAAGGCCCAAGAGCAAATGAACTGTAACCTCTCCCTCCTGATGCACTGAGTTTATTAGAAAGGAAATCAGGGCAAGAAGAAAAGAGAGGGAGGAAGGGGGATGCAGAGGGATTGGAAACCACAGGGTAAACCCTGAAGGCCCGGGCTAGGATTCTCAGGGACCATTTGGCGGAGCAGAGCCTATGCTAGGGCGCTCTGGCTTGGGCGCTCAAGGCCCCGCGGCTAAGGGAGGGGACCCCGGCGGCTTCACTGTCCTTAGGATGGCGTTGATCGGGGCCAACCTCTTTCCCGTCCCACTCCCCAAAGTACCAGCCGGGGCTTGTCACGAATCTCGCTTCTCTCGGGAAGCGGACAAACAGGTGTCGGGGCGGCTTTTGCTGGGACAGGCGCTCTCCTGCTCTCCAGTCCCAGCTCTTTCCCAGCACCCCAGGGTGCTCACCTGGCCTCCAGGGAAGCCGTACCGAGAGGAGGCGTAACGACTGGCCCTTCCCCCACCCCGGGTGGCTGGCCGCTCTCTTTTTTTTCCTCCTTTCTCCCAAACCTCCCAACAGGAAATAGCCTGAGTCACAATAATACACACACAGGAGCGGAGGCGACTCGCACACCCAATCCCGGGTTAAGAGTCCCGCGCTCTGGCTCCAGGGAGTCGCCAGCCAGCAGTGGGGGCAGCCCGGCGGCCAGAGCAGAACTTGCACAAGGAGCTGTCCCGCTGGACGCGTATACCAGGGACCCCGGAGTTGCCCGACTTTCTCCATCGCACCAGCAGTTCAGGCCAACAGCTCCAGGCAAGTACCCACTATTCCTTCCCGGGTCTGCGTTCTGGCCACTCCCGCCCTCCCTCTAGGGCCAGGAGCCGGGTGCCTGGGCTGGTACGGTGGCGTGGAGCCTTCCCCAGGGAGGCTGGAGGACTCCCCAAACCCAGCTGAGCCAGACGTGCCCAGGCTGGGCTGGGCGTCGCCTGGACTTCCTTTCCTCCCGGCAGTACCTTTAAGACACAGGGCGCTAAAGGATTTGTGGCTTTCGGCCCTTAGCCCTTTGTGCCCCGGGGCGCTCGTGGAGGCAGACGCTGGGAAAATTGCATGTGTCCCTGCCTAGTCTCGGGGACAGAAATCCTGTTTTAATTAGTGTGAGAGGTTCCACCCAGACTCTCCTTTTTGAATCTCCTTTTTCTTGGTTCTTATTTTGGTCGTGGGAGGAGGGAGCCCCTTGCCCTCGTTAGGGCGTCTGTAGACTTAGTCCTTTCAGAATTGGAAGCAGCCTCTTCCACTGGTAGCCCCTTTATTCCTCACTTGGGGCTGCAGGTGTTTAGAAGGCAGCGCCTCCATTTCCCCCAGTTCTGGAATCATTCCGGAGACATCCTGGATTGAAACTGTTTCACTTTCGCCTGAGATTCTCTTTAACGAGATTAAAAGGGCCTTTGCTCATTTGTTTGCTTGTCGCCCAAGTGTTTTCTCGATGGTGGTGGGGACCAGAGATAACTTAGTTAATTAGTGTCTGCAGGACCCTAAAGAGAAAGAGTTGGAAGGAAGGGCTGGAAAAGAACCAGCTAGAAAATAATAGACATAGATAAAGTGTAATCGGCCTATCGCACACGGAAAGTGGGATCCGGGAGTGGTGAAGTTTTGTATTTCCGTTCTACTTCATTTAACCAGCTTCATTCCTGCATTTATTAGGCGATTATTGTATCACAGGAGAAATTCAGAGTCTAAATAAACCCACTTTGGGGGAGGGGGAGGGGGGAAGGATACAGTGAAATGCCCTTTTTTTTTTAATGCAATAGGCTGGTGAATTTTTCAGTACTTTTTTTGCAGGGCTGCTACACATATGAGTCAGATAGCATAGGAAGGCGGTAATTTCGTCTAGTCTTCTAGTTTTAAGTGGAAGGGAAGTGAGGGCCAGAGGTCAAGTGACTTGCCCAAGGCCATACAGGTAACAAATATCGAGATGGTAGGCGGAGGATCCAAGTCCTCTGACTCCAAATCCAGTGGTCTATACACTGCACAGAGCTGCCTCTCTTCATTGGCTAAAGGCCACGGAATTCCAGGCGTTCTTTAAGCCTGAGAAGGGAATTTCAAAACTGTTTTAAGTTCTGTCTAGGGGCTTTCTTTGGAACTGGGTCTTAGTGGAATGAATGAGTCTCTGCTCTTTCCCTACCGAGAAATTATGTCCTGCTGCTTGCTTTATTAACTGTAGTGCTCCGGGGACTCTAGTCAGTCATCCAAGACTTTGAAATCACGTTACTATTGTTAGTTCATTTCAGCTTATAAAATTTAGCCCCCTGAAAGGGAAAGCCCTTCCCTGCTGGATGAACCGATAAAAAGATATTGCACTCTTAACTGCTAAGTGTTTTAGGGCATCCTAGAAGAATCCTGTGAAGTACAGGATATATTTTCTGTATTCTTATATTCTGTTCTTAATCTTTGCAAAGTAAAACATACTCTCAAACCAAAGCCTGTTGGAATGCTTACATCCTAGATGACAAAACTGTTGAGATTTAGAAAGAAGGGATAACCTCATTTTTCTTGTAGCAGTGTATTGCAGATTTTGTTGTGTGAAAGTCTAGGGATTTCCCTAAAGAAGAAAGTTGCAAAGAAAGCTTGCTGTCCCTGTCAGCCTTGCACGTGGTGTGTCAGCTAAAGGGGGAAATAGATCAGTGGATTTTGTTGAAGTCAACGACAGAATCAAATGTAGAGGAAAGGATCTGAAATCAATTATTGAATGGATCCAGCCATGGAAGGTACATTGATTGTTGGGTCTGTCAGACACCACCACCCTTTTATATTCCCATTCTTTCTTAAAAGATTAATTTGAATTACTTTAAAAAATTTTGCACCAAAGCCCATTGTAGCTCATTGGGTAAATGCCAAGAAAGCAAATCAATACACTAGTGATGAAACAAACATCTGTGAAGCTAATTTGAATATCAGGCCACAAATAAAGACTACACATAAATATGAAAATAAATAACTACAATGAAGGTTTCCTCCTAAGTCATTTCTGTGGGAAGTGTGTTGTGTTGCTAAATTAAAAAAAAATAATTCCATGGTTCAGGTCAATTAGGAATAACCTAGCAAATACAAATGTAAAATTCAAGTGAATATCTATCTTACTGAATATCCGTGCATTCGCACATTTAAGTAAAGGAAAAAATAAAAATTTTCCTGGACCATTTTATCTTATTCAATAGTCTTCCCAATCATAAAGCACAGATTACAAAATAGTTCATTCCTCTAACTAAATAAGTTGTTCATAATGTTGGAATGTAATAAAGATTTGGAATGAATTGATCTGGAAATGTATAATTTCTAAAAATTAGCTTGTTATTTAATATCACTGCTCTTAAATATTTGGAAATCATTTAAAGTGATTCTACTGCAAGAGTTCCACCAATATTTTATTTTAAAGTGAAAGATTTTATCACTTAAAATTTGGAGTTCCCCTCTGGTCTATAATTTTTCACTAATTTATTCTGTAAAAATAATAATAGCTAACATTTATATGGCATATACTATGTGCCAAGCAGTTTGAAAATATTTTTTATCTGATTTTCATAATGACCCTAGGAGGTAGATGCTATTATTAGGCTCATTTTACAGATGAGGAAACTGAGGCAAGGAGCACTAGAGTGACTTCCCTAGGATCACACAGTTAATAAGTGTTTGAGACTGAATTTGAACGCGGGTCTTCTATACTCCAGGACCTGAATTCTATCCCTTGAACCAATTAGCTGTCCACTGTATACATTAGATGTTATAGATAGTTGTTTTTTGCTTTTTGGAGGGTAATTGGGGTTATTGCGGTTAAGTGATTTGCCCAAGGTCACAGGGCTAGTTTTTGTGTTGTGTCTGAGGCTGGATTTGAATTCAGATCCTCCTGACTCCAGGGCCATCTAGCTACTCACTGTGCCACCTAGCTGCCCCCTCCCCTTTTTTTTTTTGCTTAGATTGTTTTTATAACTAAGGGAGTGTCCCATTAAATGGACAACACCTACTTTTGAGTTTAAGAGATAAAGCTATATCAGCATACCTCATTTTATTGTGCTTGGCTTTATTGCACTTTGCAGATATTGTGGGGTTTGTTTGTTGTTGTTTTTCAGATTGAAGGTTTGTTGTGATTGTGTCAAGTCTATCCATACCATTTTTTCAACATCTGTGTCACATTTTGGTAATTCTCACAATATTTCAAATTTTTTATTATTGTTATGTTATCTGTTGTGGTGGTTTGTGATCAGTGATCCTTGATGTTAGTTTTTTTTTTTTTTTTTTTTTGGGGGGGCTAGAATAGAACCTATATAAGACAGCAAACTTAACAAATGTTGTGTGTGTTCTGACTGCTCCACACACTGACTGTTCCCCTCCTCCCCCTGGCCTTCCTATTCCCTGAGACACAACAATATTGAAATTAGTCCAATTAATAACACTGTGATGGCCTCAAAGTGTTCAGGTGAAAGGAAAAGTCGATCAACAAGGCAAGTATATTATCTCATTTTGTTGTCACAATAACCCTGGGAAGTAGGTACTTTTATTATCCTCATTTTACAGATGAGGGAACCAAGGCTCTAACTAGGTTAAGTAATTTGTGCAGATTCATATAGCTATGTCAGTCTCTGAGGCAGGTTTTGAACTCAGTTTTTCCCCCATTCCAGGTCCATGAGGACCTTTTTATTCTTTATTCTTATTCTTTCTTATTCTTTTCTACCTTTTTATTCTTTGTTTCTTCTAGCTTATTAAGGATGCATATCTTATGTTATACCTGTGTATCCATAGTCACATAGTTTTATATTTTAGAAACTTCCCCATAGGAATGAAATTTGTTTCAACTGCAGTTTTGCCAAGTGTCTGGTTTTTGGTGGTACTGTTTTCAGCAAGACCCCGCAAGTACCTATTCAAAATTTAGTTCATTATCTAAGAATATGATTCCATATACCAAAAGGGGGTAGCTAGGTGGCACAATGACTAGACCCCTGGCCCTGGAGTCAGGAGAACTGGGTTCAAATGTGACCTCAGATGCTTACTAGCTTGTGACCCTGGGCAAGTCACTTAAACCTGTTAGCTTCAGTTTCCTCATCTGTAAAAAGAGCTGTAAAAGGAAATGGCAAACCACTCCAGTATGTTTGCCAAGAGAGCTCCAAATGGATATCACAGATATGACTGAAACAACTGAAAAACAATAAAATGCATAAAGAAATCACGAAAAATGCAAAAAATGCAATAAGCAGTTAATAAGATATTTTGCCAAACTTGTTTTGGATTACTTTTTTTCTTTTTTCTCTCTTTTTTCTTTTTTAGTTTACATCATTCATTTCCACAAGATTTTAAGTTACAAATTTTCTCCCCAATTTTCCCTATCCACCACCCCAAAACAGTGTTCCCACTGAATATCCCCACCTCCAGTCTGCTCTCTCCCATATTTTTTCTCATTCCCTTTCGACTTTCCAGTAGGGCACAGTGGATCTCTATGCCCCAGTGCCTGTATATCTCATTTCCCAGTTACATGTAAAATATTAATAATAATATGTATATATTTTTAAACATTTGATTTTAAAACTTTGGATTCCAGATTCTTTCCCTTCGTCCCTTATCACCCACCTTCACATGAGCAGTTGGAGAAGATGGAGTGGGAGATGTTGGAGAAGATGGGAGTGGGAGAGGTTGGAGAAGATGGGAGTGGGAGAGGGTTGAGACGAGCACAGTTGGAAACTTGAACTTGATAAACTTTAAAGGGTGAGGGAAGGGGGGAAAGTATTTAAGCTCCGTTTTTGTTTTTCATGCATCACTGGTGTGCAGTTGTCAAATAGTCCCAACTTTTGTTATCTTCATGGTATGGTGTGGGAGTGGTCAGATTCAAGGGCTGGCTCTGCCTCTGATTTTGGCCAAGTGCTTCACCTCAGTGCCCTCTTCTCTAAAACAAAGTGGTTTTGACTAAGTCCCTTTTAGCTCTTTCTTTCTATGACTAATCTATCATAGCAATGAATCAGCCTATAATGGTTGGGAAACATGAAAGGTAGGGTTGCTTAAAGCTTGGAGCTGTTGGGGTGGCTTGGGAATTCCTTTTAGTTTATTTTGTGTTCTCCTGGTTCCTAGTCCTCTGGGGAAGGCAGTCAATAGTTTGTATGACTGGTCTGTGTTTCTTGAGGATTTCTTTAGGTATTCTACACATTTGATGGGGTTCAATCATATTTGGACTTGGATGGTCACTGGATAAAATGAATTAGACAAGGGTTAGAATCAAGAAAGTATTGTAATTGTCAAGGCTGGGGAGAGGTAAACCAAAGGCTTTTATATCTGCAATCAATAGGGTAAAGAGGTAACAAGGGGTTTAGAGCTGGAAATTATTGGTGATCAATTCTGATGAGAGTGAGATTCAAGCCTTACCCATTCTCGCCCCCTCCCTTCCATTTCCCACTCCATTAAAAATCTCTTCCTTTTTTTTTTTTTTAAAGCAATCAGGGTTAAGTAACTTGCTCAAGGTTACAAGGCCAGTTATTTCTGGGTGTGGTGCTGAGTATCTGAGCCCAGATTTGATCCAGGTCATCCGGACACTGGAGCCAGTACTCTTACTCGCTGAGCCACCTGGCCACCCCTAAGCAATTGGGGTTAAGTAACTTGCTCAAGGTTACATGGCCAGGTGTTTCTGGGTGGGTGCTAAGTGTCTGAGCCCAGGATTCGATTTCCAGGTCTTCTCAACACTGGAGCTGGTGCTCTTACTCGCTGTGCTACCTGGCCGCCCCAAAATCTCTTCCTTTTAACCATCTTTTATGTGAGAAAATTGTCCCCTCTTTCCCCCTCCCTTCCTGCTTCTCCCACTGCATCATTCTTTCTCACCTCTTCATTTTTTTTTTTGGATTCCAACATAAAAAACTCATATCCACGTCTTCTTTCTATGTAAACTCCTTTTAACTGCCCTAATAATGATAATGTTCTTAGGAGTTACATGTGTCATCTTTCCATATAGGGATGTACACAGTTGAACATTATTGAGTCCCTTGCGATGGCTCTTTCAGGTTTGTTTTTTATGCTTCTCAAGTCTTCTGTTTGAATGTCAGATTTTTCTTTTCAGCTCTGGTCTTTTGGTCAGGAATGCTTCCAAGTCCTCTTTCATTCAATATCAATTGCCCTCCCTCCCCAATTATACTCAGTTTTGCTGAGTAGGCGATTCTTGGTTGTAAGCCTAGTTCCTTTGCTTACCTGAATATCATATTCCAAGTCCTCTGCTTCTTTAATGTGGAAGCAGCTAATCTAGTGTGATGCTGACTGGTTCTGTGATATTTGGATTGTTTCTTTCTGGCTGCTTGAAGTACTTTCCCTTTGACCTGGGGGCTCTGAAATTTGGCTATAATATTCCTGGGAGTTTTTATTTTGGGAACTCTTTCTGGAGGTGACTGGTGAATTCTTTCAATGTCTATTTTACCCTCTGGATCTTAAGATATCAGGGCAGTTTTTCTCAGTAATTTCTTTAAATATTATGTCTAGATTCTTTGATTCTGGATTTCAGGTAGTCCAGTAATTCTTAAATTATCTCTCCTCAATCTGTTTTCCAGGTCAGTTGTTTTTCCAATGAGATATTTAACATTTTCTTCTATTTTTTTTACAATTCTTTTGACTTTTTTAAAAATTGATTTTTAAAAATTTTTTGGTCTTTAGTAATTTGTTTACTGTTAGTTTACAAGATTCAGTTCCACAATTCCTTGAGTTCCAAATTTTCTCTCCCTCCCCATGGCGGCATACAATCAAGTATGGGATCTGCAAATACTTTCACATTAGACATTAGTCAGATTATAAAGAAGGGTTGTATCAGATGCAATGAACAATGGGAAAGAGGAAACAAAAACAAACAAGAAAAAGAAAAAAAGCAGGTAGTTTGCCTCAATCTGGATTCAAATTCAGTTCTTTCTCTGGATGTAGACATCTCTCTCCATCATGAGACTTTTGGGGTTGACTTATAACCCTGAATTTCTGAGAAGAATCCAGTCTTTCAAAGTTGGTGTCTGTAATTGTGTACAAATTCTTCCTGGCTCTACTCTTTTCACTCAGTATCAGTTTGTATAAGCCTCTCCAGGTAAATATGAAGTCCATCTGCTCCTCGTTTCTTATAGCACAATAGAATTCCATTACATGCATATACCACAACTTGTTCAGCCCTTCCCCAATTGATGGGCACCCCCTTAATTTCCAATTCTTTTCCAACCACAAAAAGAGCTGTTATAAATATTTTTGTACATATGGATCTTCCTCCCACTTCTATGATCTTTTTGGGATACAATCCTAGAAGTGGTATTGCTGGGTCAAAGGGTATGAAATTATTTATAGCCCTTTGGGCATAATTCCAGATTGCTTTCCAGAATGATTGGATCAGTTCACAACTCCACCAGCAATGCATTAGTGTTCCAATTTGTCCACATCCCCTCCAGCATTTGTCATTTTCCTGTTTTGTCATCTTAGCCAATCTGACTGGTGAGATGTGGTACCTCAGAGTTGTTTTGATGTGCATTTCTCTGATCAATAGTGATTGAGCATTTTTTCATATGCTTATAGATATCTTTAATTTCTTCCTCTGAAAACTGCCTGTTGATATCCTTTGACCATTTATCAATTGGGGAATGACTTGTATTCTTATAGATTTGACTCAATTCTCTGTATATTTTAGAAATAAGGTCTTTATCAGTGACATAGGTTGTAAAAATTCTTTCCCAATTTTCCACTTCCCTCCTAATCCTGGTTACATTGGCTTTGTTTGTACAGAAGCTTTTCAATTTAATGTAATCAAAATTATCCATTTTGCATTTTATAATGTTCTCTAATTCTTGCTTGGTAATAAAGCCTTCCCCTCTCCACAAATCTGACAGGTAAACTATTCCTTGCTTTCCCAGATTGCTTACAGTATCATCCTTTGTACCTAGATCATGCACCCATTTAGACTTGATTTTGGTATATGGTGTCAGACAATGGTCTATGACCAGTTTCTGCCATACTATATTCCAGTCTTCACAGCAGTTTTTGTCAAATAGTGAGTTCTTATCCCAAAAGCTGGGGTCTTTGGGTTTATCAAACAGTAGATTACTATAGTCATTCACTGCTGAGTCTTATGTACCCAATCTATTCCGTTGATCCACTACTCTATTCCTCAGCCAGTACCAAGTAGTTTTGAGGACTGCTGCTTTATAATACAGATTAAAATCTGGCATGGCTAGGCCACCTTCCCTAGCATTTCTTTTCCTTAATTCCCTTGATATTCTGGACTGTTCTTCCAAATGAATTTTGTTACTCTTTTTTCTAGCTCTATAAAGTAGTTTTTTGGTAAATTGATTGGTATGGCACTAAATATATAATTTAATTTAGGTAAAATTGTCATTTTTATTATATTAGCTCGACCCAGCCACAAGCAATTGATATTTTTCTCATTAGTTAGATCTGACTTTATTTGTGTGAAAAGTGTTTTGTAGTTGTGTTCATATAGGTCCTGGGTTTGTTTTGGCAGGCAGATTCCCAAATATTTTATAATGTCTACAGTAACTTTAAATGGGATTTCTTTCAGGAGGTAACCGATGGATTCTCTCAATTTCTATTTTCCCCCCTGGTTCTTGTATCTCAGGGCAGTTTTCCTTGATGAGCTCTTGGAAGATGTTGTCTAGGCTCATTTTTTTTCATCATGATTTTCTGGTAGGCCTATGATTCTCAGATTATCTATCCTGGATCTGTTTTCCAGGTCAGTTATTTTTCCATTGAGATATTTTATCTTTTTTTCTAATTTTTCACTCTTGATGTTTTGTTTGACTAATTCTTGGTTCCTTATGGAGTTATTTGCTTCAATTTGGTTGATTCTAGTTTTTATCGAATATTTTCCTCAGTTTTTGGAGCTCCTTTTCCATATCACACATTTTTCTTTTTAAGGAGCAGTTTTCTTCATTGTAATTGTTTTTCTAATTTTGCAATTTTTATTTTAAAAGAATATGTCTAATTTGGTTTTCAAAGTTCCTTTTGAGCTCATCTAGGAATGCTTTCTGTGCTTGAGACCAGTTCCCTGTTGAGGCTTCAGCTCTGGGTGTGGAGTCAACACAGTCTCCCTCTGAATTTAGTTCCTCCCTCTCACAATAGTAGGACTCCAGAGTCTTTGTCTTTGCAGTCTGGTTTTAAACCATTATGAGGTGGGGTCCTAGCCACGACCTTCCTCTAGGGTTCCTAAGCCTTTACTGTTTAAGGTTTTGCCCTATGTTTTCAGGTTTGTGGGGGGGAGGGAATTGGAGGAGCCAGGGTTCACTCTGCCATCCTTGTCCCTGGAGGTATAGATAGGGGCTTTTTAAATTTCTGGGCTGTGTATTGGTAGTCCCAGGAGTAGTTGCTGCCCCTACCAGGGGCCCTGCATTTAATTCTTAGCCTGCTGGGTCCAATCCCAACCCTGTGGTGATAGGCCTGGAAATGGCCCTTTTGGTTGGTGGGATGACTTGCCCCCAGGTTGATCAGGTGTTGTCCCAGCCTGCCTCTCTCTGCGTGCCCTTAAAAATTGTTATTTGATGTCTCATGCAGTCATTAGTTTCCAGTTGCCATATTCTGCTTTTTAAGGAATTATTTTCTTCAGTGAGCTTTTGTTCGTCTTTTTTCATTTGGTCAATTCTGCTTTTTAGGGAATTATTTTCTTTTTTTAAAGGAATTATTTTCTTCAGTGAGTTTTTGCTTTTCTTTCTTCTGGACAATTCTTCTTTTTAAGGAGTTCTCTTCTTTAGTGAATTTTTGTTCCCCTTCCCATTTGGCCAAATCTGCTTTTTAAGGAGTTATCTTCTGTGTAATTTTGTGCCTCTTTTATGGTTAGACCAATTCTGTTTTTTAAGGTATTATTTTCTTCGGTATACACACACACGCGCGCATTATTTTCATTATCTTTCATGAAGCTGTTAAGTCTCTTTTTGTAATTTTCCTATGTCACTCTCATTTCTTTTCTTAGTTTTTTCTCTACCACTTTTTCACTCTTACAGGAATTCTTTTTGGGTTTGGGCCCAATTAGCATTTTTCTTTGAGCCTTTGATTGTAGGTGCTTTCATGTTGTTGCCTTCTGAGTTTATGTCTTAGTCTTCTCTGCTATCATAGTGGCATTTTATGGTCAAATTCTTTCTTTTTTGTTTCCCATTTTTCCAGTCTATTTCTTGACTTTGTTTTTTTAATAGTTTTTTTGTTTTTGCTTTTTGGAGGGAGGAGGGCAGGGAAATTGGGGTTAAGTAACTTTGCCCAAGGTCACAGGGCTAGTAAGTGTTGAGTGTCTGAGGCTGGATTTGAACTCAGGTCCTCCTGACTCAAGGGCTGATGCCCCATTGACTGAGTCACCTAGTCACCCTTGACTTTGATTGTTATGCTAAAGTTGTGCTCTGCTCACTTAGGGGTGGGGAGGTACTATCCCAACCTTCAAGTGTTTTCATGCTGTTTTCAGAACTAGTTCTGGGACCCTTCAAGTTTTTGGTGCTTCCGAGGTGTTGTTCCACATCTGGGGAGAGACGTGATCATTGTTCTCCGGATCTGTGTTCTGGTCATTACCCAGGAAGGGCCCCTGGTACTCTCATGATTCCTCTTTCAAAAATTGTTTAATCTGCTGGCCATTTTCACCTTGAGGAATGTTAGTTACTTTTAAAAATTTATGTAAGTCTTTCTGGACGTTACATTTTTATGAGATATATTTGCCACAGTGATTTCTTCATAATCATTGCTTTCCCTTTGCCCCTTCTTCAGCCAGGAGTTGCCCAAAATGCGCCCAGGGAAGAGGGGGAGCAGCTTCCTTCTCATCATCCATCACCCCAGGGGTGTTGACCCACCTTCCTTCTTGCTTTGCTTTCCTTCCCTTCACCTTTCTCCTCAGTAGCCCCTGGCTCCAGGTCCCATCTAAGCTGCTTGGTTTTTCAAACTACTTGGATATAATGGGAGTCACTAACTATGCCATCTGGTAAGACAGTGGATCACCAGGCCTTACCATCTGCCCTGCTTTTTACTCTTCAGACTTTGACACTGTTACCTACTATTATATCTGTTATTGTAAGCAGAGGAGCCCTGGACCTCACCATCCATCCATCCATCCATCCATCCATCCATCCATCCATCCATCCA